>NC_031776.1:26715378-26779743 GCF_001522545.3 Parus major
TCTGTGCTTTCAGATCATTATATTCATTTCCAATGACTGTCATTAAGATTGTCTTAATTGAAAGAACATTTGCTGTAACTTCAGCAGCTGTTCTTCTGCAGTATAAAATCATGGTAATTGTTTGTGTTTGTTCAGCACAAGGTCTCTGTGATGGAAAGCAAATGGTCCCTGGTAATAGGTGGTATCTCCCTGCTGTCCTGTCGCCCACGAGCTGGAATATGAGATACACTATTTTGTGTGTGAAATAAAAGCCAAAACCCACTTCTAAACTCTGATTTTACTTGTTTCTGTGACTTATTTTTCTAGAACTGCTTCTCTTATCTTTGAGTTCCTGTCTAGTTGACCAGTTGGATTTGTGACTCAGTTGCCAAGTTACTGGAATAAGCTAATTTGTATAGTGCTCAGGAAAACCTGGGGTGATTTACAGATGCATGAAATAAAAATCCCATCACTACAATATGTGCCATTTAAAGAAGGCTTTCAGACATGCACATCACCCTCATTTTCAGAGCTTCTTTTTGTGGTTTCCCAATTAAAAGCTATAATTTCCATTAGATGTTAGAACTTAAATTGGCATCTACTGGATGCTATATTCTGTCTGTCCTTTTGCTGTGACATTTCTGCTTATTAATTCCAAAGATGTGTGTACCTGTACCTCTACACAGACCTTGTTTCATCAGTGCTACCTGTGATCTCAGCTGAGGTGCTGTCACTGGTATTCAGCTGGCAGTTCTTGGTATGCACACACAAGGCAGGCAATACTTTGGGGCAGCCAAAAGGTGATGCTAAAGCTGCTTTGCTCCTCACAGTGTGGCAGTGTGAGGTGTGTGCCAGTGGGTGTGTTTGTGTGAGTGACAAGGAAAGGTGAGGGTGTTGTTTCCCAGGTACAGTTACTGCCCTTGCTCACTTGTGGTCTGGTCATCTTAATACCTTTTAGTGAGTGGTGAGCAATGATGGCATTCAACAGGCATATTTTAAACTAGCAAATCTTATGCTTATTCATTTTATGGAAACCTTGGCACCTACTGTATTAAATAAAATCTGAAGTCATTAAACGTTTGCTAATTTTTGCCTCCATCTCAGTTGACTCCAAGTTTCTGGAAATTTATTCTAGACATTGTCTCTGTTCAGAGGCATGATTTCCCTTTCCTGGCTGTTGCTCCTTATGGAAGATGTTTCAGCATTCTTGCAGAGGTCTTGCTTCTGATGCTGTGTTCACTGCTTCGTTTTCAGTGGTGCTGTCGTGGCTTTCAGCAGCTTCTCAACTATTTCCACTGTTTGAGATTCTGATACAGAATTACAGCTAGGTGCCACCTTCTCTTCTTTGAGGGAGGTTTTGAAAATGTTCTCTAGAAGTTACAAGTCTATCTATAGACATATTCAACTGAGTGTAATCTTAAGAGATTGTTCTATTTCATTTATGTGTTGGTCTCTCAAGCCAATACAAAAATGTCAAACCGCTGGGTGTGATTGGCTATTCTGGCTACACCTGCCAGCAGTTAAAGAGAGTTAGAGCAATATGCAGCAGTGTTTGAGGTAAATGGGAGTTCAAAGAGTGGCTCATGAAACTTTAAATACTGGTGAGGACTTGCAGCAAAAATCTATGGATCTTTCAACTAGGGAATCAGGTTTTCAGTGTTAGCTAGAGGAGAGCATTAGGAAGAGCATCCTAATGCTGTGTGGGGGTTTTTCTTTCCTCTCTGACAACTCCTGGACATATCTTGCATCAATTTCTTTGATTTATTATGCAGTTTATGACAGGAGAATTCAAGGGTAGGAAAAGCTACCATGTTTTTTTTTTGAGAGGGTTGGTTTTCTTTGGTTTTGTGTGCATTTGTTTGTTTTTCTTAACAGCTCAGAGTACTGTGGTATATTCAAAAAAGCAGGGCCAGCTCTCCCTCCTTTTTCCTGTCCAGACAAATCCTCTGTTGAGAAAGAAATGTCCTTGTGCTTTGGATGCAAACCACATGGAATAGAGGATGTGATAGGTAGCCCCTTCTGCCTTTTAATGCCTTTATTTCTTTTCCATGAGTTTTTTGTATTTTAAAAAGCTGATATTTAGTTTTTTTTTTAAGCTGAACATTTTCTGCTAAGTTTCTCAGCTGAAATCTTGAGCAGTGCATAACAAAAGATGAAGCAGAGCTGTTTCCATTCTCCCCTTTCTAAGAAAAAAGAGCGTAAATTAAATTGAAATATGTACAGATATATATATTTATATGAAAAAAAAATCTAAGGATTTTGTACCATATAATCTTTTCACTGCAGCAAAAAGACACTATAAATAATTTACCTGTGACTTCATAAGACTTTTGTATCTGACTTTTTTCTTTAGGTTTTCTTAGTCTTCTGGTGGGAACCTCAGAAATTATTTCAGGGTTTTCTTGTTATTTAAATCCTTCCGATAATTTCTTTCTTCTTTTTATTTGGTCAGTAATCTTGGGTTATTGAGGTTGTAAGTCAGGAAATCTTCTCTAAGACAGCACTAAGAAAAAACCAAATTTATAAATAGATACTAAATTTTTGTGACATTTTGTGTTGTTTCTTCTTTTCCATAAATAGCTATAATACATTTATTAAATGATAATATAGGCATATTAAGCTTTTGTATTAGGTGCTGTGAAGTATTTGGCAGAAATTTTAGAACAAAATAGCTGAGGCTGCTGAAGAAATGTCACATTCTTCTGTTGGTTTGTCCAAGAAAAACAATTTGCTGTAGAGCAGCAAATAATCTGCATTATCAAATCTGTCCCATTCCTGTCAGGAGCTGGGTGCCCTTCATTTCCTTTTGAAGCCAGAAGGGATTCAACATGTTGCAGCTCAGGCTGTGCTGAATACTAATGTCTTGATAGCTGGTAGATCATTAGTATTTATTTGTAAAATAGAAGCAAAATTAGTTTTGACCTTTAGAGCTAAGTCAAAAGGTTAATCCATGTCTATTTCCAATTTGGTGCATTAATTGCTCCCTGTCCTAATTGTGGGTAGGACAATATTTTCTGTTTTCTTCAGAGGTAAATCAAACTAGTAGGTGATACTTTGCATTCATAATTTTGTTGTTTGTTTTACTTACAAGTGGAGTCTAAATCACTGAATGTATCTTCATGGATTCTGTTTAAATAAATAGATAAATAAGTCAATCAGTACTTCTGACTTTTTTTCCCAACAAATCAATGCATTCATTCTTCCTAAAGCTGGTGGGATGTGATGTTCTTTTTGATACACAGGGGATAAAAATAAGGTTATGCATTTTTTGGTTATTCAGATATTAGTATTCTTGGCAGCTCTGAATAGGGGGAGAAAACACCATCGTGTAATTAATAACTGGTTTTGTTTCTGTTATAGGTACACTGTACACATCCTGCATTTTGCTGGGTATATTCCTCAACAGCAGCGTACCAATATTCTTTGAGCTCTTTGTGGAGACAGTCTACCCTGTTCCAGAAGGAATAAGCTGTGGAGTTGTCACCTTTTTGAGTAATGTGTTCATGGGAGTGCTTTTGTTTTTCCTCACATTTTACCATACAGGTAAGAAATACAAGCCGCTTGAAAAATTTAATTCTCCTTAAGGAGATACCTTTGTCAGTAAAAGGAAGGCTTTGCACATACAATTTCTGTTAATAACCAAATGTTTGAATCCAAGCAAGGGCAGCAAGGAAGGAGAATTTTAATTATTCTTTTCTATATGCATGCTTATAAAAATGGCTTAGATGCAAGACAATTCTACCTGAATTTGCTGTAGCCAGAAACCACCAAGGTACACACTGTCATCATAGTTTATAAAAGCCTGGGTAACGTGACCATTAATAATGTTTGTACCTGTGGGTGTTCAGAACCACAGTAAAGCTCACCCAGCCTCATGCTGCTGGCTACAACTGTATTGCCCAGGAGGGGCAGAGCAGAAATGCCCCAGTTCCAGCCAGCTCCATTCAGTGGATCAGAGGTCCCCCTGCAGGGCAGAGAATTCTCACCACTGCTCAAAGACAGCGAAAACTGCTCAAAAACAGGCATTCCTTTGGGTAATCCCATGGCCTAATCCAGCTCAACAGGATTTCCCTTCATTTTTTTGTCAATTGCTCCAGACTTTCTTGTCTCACAAGTATTATTTGCTTCCTCCTAACTCATAATCATAAGTTACAAGTTGCTGTTTAGTACACTATAATACATATTATTACTCTAAGCTGTAAAATAAGAACCCAGCTTGCTTTCAAAGGGAAGTGGTCTTTATTAATGCTTTTCAAAGACACAGATTTTTTCTTTGTATTTTGTCATTATGGTAAACATTGGCTTCACAGTGTAATATTTGTAAACCATTAGAAAATGTGAGCTTTTATGTATTGCTACTTCTTAAGATGTATTTTATAACTAAGAGGAGTGTGACAAATTTCAGATTGAATTCTGCTAGCAATTATCAAGGTTTCAACCTGGGGCAATTTTTCAGCCTGGTTTGTCTTTCTGCCAGGAAATTGCAAGCAGGATGACAACTTTGTTCCAAATTGTGGTCTGTGAACACAAACAGAGAGAAATTATTTAATTTTTTAAATACTGATGTTGAACTGTATCATTGTAAAATCTGAATGCCATCTGGGCTAGCCTTGGGTGTTGTGAGAGCTAGTCTTTACATTTTAAATAATACTTTTGATATTAATTGGTGTGAACTCTGTTCACACATACTACTTTTTCTGACATCTGTACCTGAGCTGGAAAGATGACACAGAATATTCTGAGAATTTTTTCAGTGTTTGGCATTACATAATGAATGAGCTCACTTCTGATGAAAGAATTACAATAAAGTGAACTCATCCCCCCATAAAGAGGGTATTTGGGACCATTTTTTGTCTCTTATATTTCTTTCCCTACGAGATATCAGTAAATGCAGGCTAGGATAAATCTGAAATTGGTATACCCATACACTTAAAATACTTTCCTTATTTCTTCAAAAGGAAAGAAAACAAAGTATTTTTTGCTTAGGAAAATCCATTCTTTGATAGAAAGTATGAGAGAGTTTGTGGTCACTGGGGGGGATCAGTGCCGGGGGTGCTATTGGCTCCTCTGATTAAAAAAAGCCGTTAGAAGGTAGATAATGATCTTAATAATTTGCTTTCATTTGATTCAAATACATCCTCTAATGGCATTTAAGGAGCTTACAGATAAATCAGAACTCAGTCAAATTCATCTTGTTCCCTTGGTCTTTCCTTTTAGGCCAAATAATCTTTCAGTAGTTTTTATTCCAATTTCTCTTTTTCTCCTTGTACTGATATTGCAAGTGCTGTGAAGGATTTCCAAACCCTGGAAATTTTCCAGTGCACTGAAGGTTTTGGTTCAGCTAGCAGAGTGGGGATGTAAACCTTCCTAAAGCTCAGCCTCACTGCTAGTGCTGTGTCCCAAAGCTACAGCCTCTGCATGAGGTTTCCCTTGCCTTTTCTGCAGGGACTTCCAAGGGAAAACCAAAAGGAAACTGACCTTTGGCTTCACACCCTTGATGTGTCCCCTGCATTGCCAGCGCTGTCACAAATTCTGAATCAAAAAAGACAAGAAGGATTCCCAAGTTAAATTTCATCTTTCAGGATATTTGAGTTAAAGTCTGTTTAATCCAATTAAGGAGGAATGTTTTAAGGAGAATAATAGCAAAGCATTTGCCTGTACACTTCTGGCATCACGTAACAGTCTTCTCCAAGGCTAGGAAAATTTTACTACAGTTTTGATAATATTACTGCCTAAACAACTCCATAAGGGTTTTTGGTGTTCAAAGTTACTGGTTTTGGAAGGTTGATTTTTCAGGCTTTCTGACAGTTGTCCTTCGCATTGTTTAAAATAAATCATGTTTTTTCTTTCAGCAATATAAATTACAGATTTAAGAAAGTTGCAGTTATGAAGCCTTGATTTTGATTAACTCAGACCTGGAGGGAGAGTTTAGATTCTGAAAAATTAAATAAATAATAATAAGAGAAATAATAATATTAATAATACTAGTAATAATGGAAAATGAAAAAAAAAATGAGTAAAACACTATCCAGAGAAAAAAAATTACTTTTTCTCTAGTAAACTGACACATTTTTAAAAAAATTGTATTGTACTTGTTTGAAAAAAAAAACATGCATCAAACTGCTAATTATTAGTCAAATATCAGATGACAGGATTTCTTGAATGTGGAACACAGGCTTTTAAGAGCAGTACATTGTGTCAAACAGCTGAAAAGAGGCTTCTGAGGACCTGTTTTTGCAATGACTTTTAAATTGAATTGATTGTATTGTGCACAAGTTTCTTCTGAGGAATTGGTTTTCCCCTCCTTATGCAGTGAGGCAGGATTCAAAATCAAACCCAGTTTCTTCCTATGCTTTTAATTTTAGTTCTCAATCCATAGAAATCAAGGGACTAATGAGCAGAGTCTTTGGAAGTGGTTTATTCTCCATTAGCAATGATGGATTTTATTTTTTTCCCCAGTTCTCTCCATTGGCAGGTTGAATAAGGAGGATTCACGTTAGCTGGAGGCATTGGTTATAAATACATATAACTTGAGGTGTCCATGGGAGAAGGCTCACAGGCCACGTTTACCTTCCATCGATCAGGAGCTGTCAGGATTTTGTCAGAACACAGCAATTTCCTTCAAACCTGCCATCAGTCCGAGTTTTGGTAGCTTTAAACACAGAGCACATTTGATAACTGAGGCTGGGTCTCTGTTCTGCTTTACAGAGTTTTCCTGGTTCAACTGGTGCCTGCCAGGGTCGTGTCTGCTCAGCCTGCTCCTCATCCTGTGCTTCCGCGAGTCCTACGACAGACTCTATCTCGACGTCGTCGTCTCCGTGTGATCACACCGGGCTGGTGAGGGCTTGGAAGAGACTGGAAGTCGGCTTTGCAGTCTGCACATCTGCCTGGATTTGCACAGCTGAACAGCAGAAAAACAAAGAAATTTCAAGACTTAATCATGGCTTTATTTAGAGAGGGTGAGGGACGGGTTGTTCTTACGTTCAAGACCATCTTGATTTGCCATAAATGTGGAGCTGGAGTGGTGATGGTGACACCAAAATGCACAAAGAGAATCTCTCTGCTGTCC
Source organism: Parus major (assembly GCF_001522545.3). Classification (NCBI taxonomy): domain Eukaryota; kingdom Metazoa; phylum Chordata; class Aves; order Passeriformes; family Paridae; genus Parus; species Parus major. The sequence continues at coordinate 26,722,427 of NC_031776.1, forward strand.
AGGTCCCTGTGCCAGGGCTGGGGCTCTCTGTTGAGGAGGCTGTTGATGTAGCAGTGAGGTGTATGTTGTGTATGTGTGTGTGTGTCTGTGTGCACCTGTGTGCTGACTCACGGTTCTACACACCTGGGTACCAGTAATCTTCAGAGTCTTCTATCAGAATAAAAATAGGGAATAATCTTAACAAAAGGAAAAAAATAAGAAAAATCTTTCCTTCAAGAGCTCTTTAAAATCACTAGTCATTTATATATTGAATGTCCATTAAACAGTTAAGCTAAAATGATTTGGTGCTTGTACACTACATTTACATTCTAATAAAGTGGGTTCTGATATAAGACACTGGTACACAGGGGTTTTAGCCATACTAAATAGCCCAAATAATCCTTGCATTGTTATTAGAGGTGTTTGTTACCACCCTGGAGCACAAGTAAACAATAGCTGTAGCTGCCACTGAATCTCAACCTGCACCCACAGTCATCCCTGAAATGCCACCATAGTTCCATATCTCCTGAATATGGAGTATCTGAGGTGTACTGGAGTGTCACTCTAGGTAAAGGTTGCTGTTCTAAAGGCCACCACTATGTCACCTTTCCATCCTCCATCTCCAGTACTGCCTTTTTTACTGTTTGTGCCACTGAATACTGTGGGTGTGGATGTCTGAGTCCTGCTAGTTCTCTCCTGATACTCTAAGGTGTGTGTGGTTTTTAGGATTAGTTTATGACTGAGGGTGCCTAAACAATATTGCTTGTAACTTGTCTTGAAAAATTACTGTTTCCTAACAAAACACCTTCCTAGCTGAGGAGGTGCATTGATGGCGAAATGACAATGAGTTTGACAATGAGGAGTAACTCATGAGTTCTGGCATAATATGGGAAATTAATGCCAGCTCTTTTTATCAGTACTAATCTGTGGTCGTTCTGGCCCTTACTTGAACATAAATATTAAAGACACTTTGAAAAGTTTTTTAACCCAATTTTTAAACCTGCTAATGATTTCTTAATTATATTCTTAGATTTCAGTTCAGCATCATTTAAAATATTTCTGTATGTGTGTGTGTGTTCTGTGCTTTGTGTTAGGGGGGTGTGTTTGTGTGTATGGGGGTGTGCATATTTATATCAATGTATACACAAATAAAACTTATATATATAAGAGATACATATATATATAAGTTGTGCAAGGGTATGTGTTTCCCTAGGTTTACCCCAGGTGATGCTGTCTGGGGAAGGTGATGTGCCCTTGTTTGTAACTAAGCCAGTCACTGCCGCGAGTGGGAACGCGTCGTGCGCGGTCTGCGACAGGGATTCTGTTCAGGGGCTGAATGATTTCCTGTCGTGGCAGTTCTGTGGCAGGGGGTGGGTGCATGTGTTGGAGGAGGCTTTGCATCTCTGGAAGTTGAATCAAGCACCCTCTGCTCCTGTGTGGGGCTCTTTGCCAAGAGGTGACACCAACATGATAAGCTCACTCAAATAAACCCAGAACTACCTTTCAGACATGGATCTGTTCCTTCTGCCTGCTCTCCTTTTGCAGAGAGAATACACCTCTAAGACTTAACTCAGGAGTGTATCTGTGCAGTAAAATAAAACAAGCTGTTCCTTGCTTTTATGTTTTCAGAGCAATTGATGTACTTACTGTAGTAACTGAAAATGGATTTAGTTCATTGCCTATATGGGCTCTAAATGATCTTTCCTGTCTTGAAGCAGGCTCTTTCTGGGTAGTGGAGCTAACCTGCACAGGGAAAACTAAATCAGTCCAATCAGATCCACTGGCATGATCCCTTACTTTCAGATGAGTGGTATTAACTGTACAGCATCTTTTTACTATGTTTTAGTGCCTGGATTAGTTTCAGTATCCAGTAGCTGCTGCTACCTATTGTCTTCTGAAACCAAGGATTGCTTGCCAAGAGTCTGGAGTTGCACTGTCATGGCAGAACTTTCAGTTCAGATAGCTTTTCAGAGCTCTGTTTCTGCAATTTACTGTAGCTATATAAAGATTAAATTTGCTCCGCTCAGGCACTGTCCTGAGTGACAGAGATCTCAGATCCTTCCACTGTCCTGACTATGTTAAGATGGAGAAGTATTTTACGCAGTATTCATACTATAAGCCATTCTTCCTCTGTTCCAGAAGGCATCAAACAATTCAAAATATTTGTCAGTGCTTCCAGATGCAGGCTCTCCATAGTCAGGAGAAAAGAGTGAATCTCTTGTTTTAAACCCTGTTGATTGTTTTTCTGAGTCAGTGTGAATGGCTCACTGTGACTCTGATGCTTTGGTAGCTGTTTCTCTGTGTGGTGGGCTGACTGTGGGTGGACACCACGTGCCCGCCAGAGCTGCTCTGTCATTGCCCTCCTCAGCTGGGCAGAGGAGAGAAAATAAAATGGAAAGCTCATAAGTTGAGGTAAGAACATGGAGAAATCACTCACCAGTTACCATCATGGGCAAGACAGACTCAACTTGGGGAAACTAGTTTAATTTGCTAGCAATCATGTCACAGTAGGGTAATGAGAAATAAAACCTAATCTTGAAGACACCTTCCCCCAATCTCTCCCTTCTTTCCAGGCTTAACTTTACTTGTGGTTTTCTCTCCCTCCTCCTCCCAGCAGCACAGGGGGACAGGGAATGGGGGCTGTGGTCAGACCATGTCTCATCCCCTGAGGACACCTCACATTCTTCCCCTGCTCCAGCATGGAGTGCTTCCCAGGGGAGACAATCCTCCACGATTTCACCGGTGCGGGCACAGAGCTTCGGGAACAAACCTGCTCCAGCCTGGGCTTCTCTCTCCAGCGTGCCTCAGGTCATGCCAGGAGTCATCTCCAGCAGGTTTCCCACAGGTCTACAGCCTCCTTTGGGCATCCAGCTGCACGGCATGGGGTTCTCCACAGGCTGCAGGTGGATCTTTGCTCCCCATGGGCTGCCTCACCATGGTCTGCATCACAGGCTGCAGGGGAATCTCTGGATTCAGCTCCTCCCTCTCCCCCTGCTCTGACCCGGGTACCTGTAGAGCTACTCCTCCCTGTGGCTGCAATGGCTGCTGTGCCATAGCTTCCCTTCTTACTCTGTTATCCCAGAGGTGTTTTCACCATGGCTGATGGGTTCAGCCTTGGCCTCTGCTCCATTTGGAGCCTGGCTGGTGTTGGCTGTGTCACTCACGGGGAAGCTCCCAGCTGCTTCTCACGGCCCCCCCTGCAGCCCCTCGCTCCCAGAGCCTTGCCATGCAGAGCCCAGGCCCTGTGTATGCCTGGCACTGCAGCCTGGGCTGAGTTACAGCCATCAGTGCCTCTGCTCCACGGCAGGGACCTTCTCCAGGGCTGGGCAGCTCAGCCAGACCCCGCTGGAAACCTGCGCCGGAGTCAGGGCTCAACCTGAGCTCCCAGCAACTCTGATGGAAATCTGCCCAAGTGAAAGTCAAAGGATTGCTCCCAAATTACTTCAGGTTGTGCAGGACACGGCTGCATTCCTCACACAGAGTTCAGGCTTAGGATTTTTAATAGATTAACAAGTCTGGCTCAGGATGGATGTGAGGATTTTAAATGTGCTTGCTGAGATCTCTGGAAAACATTTTATTTCCTTCTGTGGAGGAGCAGTCCATTTCATTTCAGTAACACAACTTAACCCATAGTAATATTTTTTGGATAAACTTTATCACTTGGTTCATCCTTGTTTGGATTTAGCAAGAGTCCAAGCTGCCAGGCTGCCTGCACTTTGTTGGAAGTTTGAGTTTGAAGTGCAGGGAAAGCCCTTAGCAGTACAGATGCAATTAGCAGCAGTGCAGAATAGGCTCAATACAGTTAATGTTTTTCTTAATAATGAAAGTTTGAAGTCTCTCTAACTTGAACCAGTCACAGCATTGGCTGCTGCATGGCCTGTGACTTGCCAGCAGAGGAAGGCGCCCTGAGAAGCCCCAGAATTTCTTTCTCTTGGTGATCTGTAGCTTCACAGCCCTGAAGAACGTCTTCCCCAGCAGTGCCAAGCCCCTTAACACACAGGTAGTTGTGTTGTGGTTTGTACAGGAAATGCTGGGAAGGATGTTCCATAGTGACTGTTCTCTCCTAATGGTTCATTTTAAACATGGGCTGCTCTTCAGGTTTGTTTGGCTCAGTGACACCTTTAGTTCAGCTTCCAGTACTGCTGGCTCTCCTCCTGAGCTGTGGAGCTGTGCAAGCTCCCATGCTGCTCATGGGGAGGCTCAGGATTACAAAATGCTGGCTCCACTTACAGCACTGGTTCCTGTCTTTGGTCACTGCTGTTACCCATTAACTTCCTCTGGAGTCCTTTGCCCTCCCTTGGGGCTGCCTGCTCCCCTGAGCTGGAGGTGTGGAGAAGAGCTTCCTTCCTTCCAGAGCAATTTTACAGGGAAGGGTTGGCTGCCTGTGTACTTAATGTACATAAGAATAGGGTTTTTTAGAAAATCATGCCAGTTGGAATAAAGTGCAGACCCCAAAGATTCTGCACATATTGTGAACAGATAATCTGTTACAAGCAGACTGTAATTTACCTGAAAGCTATGATTTTAGCTCCCACTCCTGGAGAGGCCAAGCAGATGGGCACTGTGTGTGTCAGGTATTCAGGCTCACAGCATCAGTTATTCCCAACCATCTGACAGAGCTGAAAGGAGTGGGAGTGGAACAACTTGAATCTTAGAGTGGGTTGGAAAATCCCAAACTCTCAGTGTTTGTAGTGGTAACTTGGGGAGAGCAACAGATTGGATTGAGTAACAAGAAGTGCCCAGTTCCAGGGGGCATTTCAGCCCAAAATTTCAGTATTTCAAAATATTGCATTGGACTGATCAAGTCCATATAAAGTTTGAAATTTTGTGGTGACAGAAATGTTATTGCTGGGTTCTTGTTCTACAGTAAACTGAGCAAGTGACTGTGGCCTTGCACTGCAACATAAAGAAGCTGCATTGATTGATGTGCATGTATTGGCTGTAACAAGAAAAGGAAATGTGATTTAATTGTCAGGAGTGACTGAAATATGAATGGGAATTACACAGTTTGCACTGTGGATATAACTGCTCTGTACTGGTGTGACAGCAGGGCTCTAATTGTTCATTTTTGCTGTTGGGTCACTTGCAAATTAGTAAGTATCTCTGACAAAGGGATTTTTATGTTTCATTGGTTTTGAGGAGGTTCCTTTTATACTAAGTATGGACCATTGTAATAACTTGGCAAGACAGCTGCTACAGCGGTGTGGAAACCTACCCCAGTTCTGGGTATTGATTTGGTATTTGATGATGGTGCTGCTGTTCTCAGGGTTGTTAAAGCATGGGAAGAGCAGGGATGTGGAGTGTGCCAGGACGTTGCTGTGTGTGTGAATGCACACTTACGTGAGGGCAGATGCCAACCTTGCCAAAACATACAAGAACTTGTCACCTTCCGTGGGTCCCAGCATTCCAGCTGTGGGGGGAGAAGAGGGAAATGCTGCCTTGTGGCTGCTGCCTCCTTTCCAACAAAGAGACAGCCAGGCAGCCTCCAGGTTTGCTGCTTCACGTGAGGGGATCATAACCATCAATGCAGACTCCACTCACTTCCCTGCAGCCGTGACTGCTGCGAGGTGGGTTGTGGGTGGCACAGCAATATCTGCCTTGCTTCCTCCAGGACTGTCACTTCAGCTGGCAGAGAATTGCCTCAGGGCAGGCACAGCCCCAGTGAAGTCAGGAGATGTCAATCTGCTTACAATTTTTGCAGTTTGTGTTTCAGGACAGATGAAGCTAATAAATAGAGGAAGAAATGTAATTCTGTCCAAAGTTTTGACAAGCAAAAGCAAATATTTGCACAGATGTGCTGGCTCCTGCCAATTACTTGGGATTGCAAAGTTTTTGGATCAATTCATGCCCCCCACAGCCCCAGCACTGGTTCTTCACTGCTCAGCCCCAGCAGCACCGTGGGAAGCTTCAAGCCCTGGTGGAGAGCAGGGACTGCAACACAGAGGGAGAAGGGAAGTGCTGAGCCAGCATGCCCAGGAGGGGGGATGTTGGGCACCTGGGTTAATTGCACAGAAGGGGTGTCTACTTCAGCCCAGTTGCTTCAGAACCTCATTTTTTCCTTCCTCAAGGATGAGTTTTCAACCTTCATTTTCTGTTTGTGGCGGGATTTGTGCCGCAGGGACAGGGACAGTGACGGTGGTGGCACTCGATGTAGAGGCGCTGGTTTTCCAGGGTGCAGCAGGGAAGGCAGGTGGGACTTGCTCTCTGCAATAAAAGCTTTTCTCTGCACGGTCTCCCTTCCCACTGTTCTCCCTTCCTTCATGTGATTTATCTGCTTATTGCATCTGGACAGACTCACTGCACTCACTTTGTATTGCTACATGAAGACAATACCACCAGCAAAACCTATTTTCTTTATGGGAAGATCTTCCCTTCAGGCTGATGCCACTTCTCCAACCTTAGTCCACATGTTTGTCAAAGCCACAACAACCCCAAGCCCGTGTTTTCCTTCACAGAGAGGATGTGCAGGTTTGTGTGGGGCTTGGGGAAAGGCTCCTTGGGGCTTGGGGTACTCACCCATGCCAGGGGAGGGGGATGCTCCATGTCCCTCCCCAGCAGGGACACCCTGAATGTGCAATATAAACTTGAGTTGTGCTCCCTGCCCCCTCCCTGCCCACAGCTTTTCGGTGTGCCCTGACCTATCTGCTGTCACCTGGGCTGAGCCAGCCCAGCAGAGCTGCAGGGTGTCCCCACAGGCAGCCTGCCATCAGCTCTTGCTCCCATGGGACAACGATGCATTTTCCAGACATATTTCTTTTCTCTGCCTGTGATATTTGCTAGATTAAAATCTCTTTTTCCCCTACCACATTTAATGTCTTCCACTGTGCATTTTAGAAAGAAGTACTTGATAAGGTCATAAAAACAGCTTTTAATTATGGGACACACCTAACAGTTGGGGTTTTTTGAACTGCATGAACATATGGAGAAGGAAGAGGGTTTTACATGTTGGACAGCATCTTTGTAAACTATCCTCGACTTGTAAGACTGTTCAGTTTTACTGGCGTTTGTATGCGTTTTACTTTTCTAATTTTTTAAGTGATTTGATAGAATTTTATTTTAGGGCAAATTCTACATTTTGTATGCGATATTCCAATGTGATGTATTTTTATTTTTGAGAAAATAATGTTGAAACCACTATATACTTGTCAATGTAACATATCCACTGTGTAATTTCTATTTAAAACTGGACTCTGACCATGAAGTGCGTGTTATTTTACGTACTGGTTGTTGCACATTAAAGAGGTTACTCAGTTTGCTGCCATCACTGTTCGTCAGTTCCAAGAAAGTACAAGGGAGTAGTTTATTTCTGCCATAATGCTGCCAAAACCCACTGCAGATACTGCTGTGAAATGGGGGTTGTTTAGTCTAAATGAATGTAGCCTCATCCAATCTCCCAACCCAGCCAGTGAAAGATTTCCATGGCTTTTAGTGAGGTTTTGGGGTGGGGGGTCTGACATTGCTTGTGCACCCCTTTGTCTCCTCCAGCAGGGAGGGGATGAGGGAAGGGAAGGGCCTGGCAGTGGTGGCAGCCTCTGCAGCCTCACCACATCACCACAACTCTGATTTCACACTCTGAATCCTCCAGGCTCAGGGCTCAGGGTGCTGCAGGCCAGTTGATTTTGCTGGCTCCCACCATCACTGTCTCTGTTGGGGCTTTAGAAAGGACACCCTTTGTAATAACCTTCCTTGTGTTTATCCTGCATTTAATTGAAGCGGACCCAACCCGGCATCTCTTGATCTGTGTTTGTTTTCTAGGACCGGCTCTTCAAGAACGCCCTGACTACTTACCAGGGCAAGTTTAAAATAGCCTCACATCCTATTAGTGCTGGGAAGAAATCTGTCAACTCTCATGTTGTGGAATATCTGGGCCCCACTATTCTTAGCAACAGTCTCTTTCCAGGCTATATATGGGAGCTTAAAGCGCCTCTAATGATACAGTTCCCAGTTGTATTTATCTTTGTAGTGTTACAGAAATCTCCATCCTTAGGGGGATGAGAACTGAGGGTCCGTCTCAAAGCCCTGATGTAGTTTTGGGTGTTGGTGAAGTCCCTGTGCTCGTTCTTTCTCAGTTTTTTTCCCCATTTTCTGTTTTATCTTTGCTGTTGTTGAGGTCTGCTGTTTCTCTGGCACATAAATGACATTTATTCTGTCTTTCCTGAGAGAGTGCTGGGTGCTGGCATCTCCCCCTTCCACTGTGCTGCAGTTTCACATGGGGGAGCAGCTGGGCTGGGGCCAGCTGGTTGAAAGCTCTTGGTGCTGTGCCCAGATGTGCCCAGATGTGGGTGAGCTCTCACAGTCACCTCATGTCTAACGGGCATGGGACCAGCAGAGGCTGGGGAGAAGGCTGAGGCCACTTGTAAATGCTGGGTCTGTGTGTTTTGGCATCTTTGGGCTGCAGCCCAGCCCCAGGGATGCTGATGCTGGGAAACACAAGCAGCAGCCCCTCAAGGGGAGGGACCTTTACCCTCCAGCCATGGGTCATGAGAGCTGAGCAGCTCCAGGATTTGGGCTCACATCAGGGACTTGGGACCCAAGGCATTCACCTTTACCTGGCACATGCCACTGACGTGACTCTGCAGCCACCACCACGTGAACACAAATTTCCAGCCGGGGATAATTTATTTTTTTTTTTTTTTTTTTTGCCACAACTTGAATTTGAGCCGATAGAGGGGAAGGTCCAGAGTGTGCACCACGCCAGGGCTCCTCACACCAGCTGCCAGGAGCAGCACACTCTGCCAGTGCAGGCCAGCCACCCACTGAAGTCATTCTTGGCTGAGGGCTGCACAAACCACCGTAAATCTTCAGGAGTCAAATGAGCACGGGAGCAGAGCCCCAGAGCCCTGGGAGGCTTTGCAGGTCCCATGGCCACAGTGAGGTTTCTCTTTGGGACCTTGCATTGCTCCATTTCTTTGCTCTGTATCTGCAGGCAGGTCCCAGGGCTGCAGAAGCTCTGCCAGTGGCACCAGGATGGGCTGGAGCCCTCCGATCCCTCTGTCTGTCCATCTGCCTGCTCAGCCACAGACCGACAGCCACAGTAAGCCCCGGCTCAGGCTCTAACAGGAGCGGACACAAACTCACCATGGGCAGCACCACGGGCTGGGGCTCAGGAGAGCAGGGCTAAAGGAACTGCCCACAGCCCCCACCCTGCTCTGAACCTGGGGCTCCTCCCAGGGCTCCCCTAAACCTGCCTGCCACTGCAGAGCTGAGGGCTGGGATTGTGGCTGGAGCTGTACGGCTGAGTTTTGGTACTGGAAGAGCAAAGGGTAGGCAAGGAAAAGGTGGCTCTGAAGGGTTAGTGGTGAGTGGATGAGCAGCAGAACTAGATCAGCACAGCTCACACAGAAATGCCTTCACTGCCTCTGATGTGCAGGAAATAAAAATGTTTTGAGATTTTCAGCACAGGCCTGAGCCTATGACAAGCACTGCAGCTCATCCCACCTTGTACACTCAGCGTATTAGAGATGATTTATCTGGCTGGGGTGGGGCCTGGGGCTCTGGGCTGGCATGCAGAAGTGATGCTCAGAGGACAAGTTTGTACCTGTTCACTCCAGACCCTCCTTGGCTCCAGCAGCTCCTGGAATGGTGGGGCCTGCCAGGGACTGAGCTGCTCCCCAGGACAGGCAGCTCTGCCAGGCAGGGAGGTTCGTCTCCTCCAGCACCAAAGGAGTGGTGGATCAGCAGAAGACAGCAGTAATTGCCAGGAGGCTTTCAGGCAGAAAGCAAAGCTCTTGCTCGAGGACAGGCTGATGTAAGTCAGCATGTAAATTGGGGACAACATAAAAATAATTCCAGCCAAGCTCCTAGGAAGAAACCTATGAACAAAAAAATGTTGTTGCTAAGAAATGTGAAAACAGAAAACAATAATGTGGCTCCTGGCAGGGTAATGAAAGTGTTTCAACGTTGTGCCTGCTCTCTCGTACAGATCGCTTGCTCGTGACAGTAAATTAAGTACTGCCAAAATGGGTACAGTTTTCTCTGTGGCCATTGATGCTTCACATCATGGAAATATCAAATGTTTCTGATGGCTGTTCATTACCCTGTGCTTGAGAGGGGAGCAATCTTTTGCTGGCTCTATTATTTCCATGACAGCAGGGAAATGACTATGGGAGGTTTAAAAATGAAGGAATACAGCAAGGTTAGATGGATGGGCCCTCAGCAGCCTGTTGCTGTTCACTGTGGTCAATGCTAACCCTGAGTCTTGGAGACACCTCACTGTCTCCAGAGTGACGGAAAGCCAGGACTACTTTTTGCTTCCAGCTAATTGCCAGGTCACAAACGGTGAAGTTTGACCTTGAAAATCTCCAGAGCAGTTATTTTGAAGGGTGACAATGCTGCAGCACAGCTGCTCAGCCAGAACACTCTTCACAGATCCCCTACAGCCTCGAGGAGCTTTAAGTGGTTGCTGGATTCCAGATCTGCCTCAGCTGGTGTGAGGACCCAAAGAGCTGCACCTTCCATATTCTGTCAAGATCCACACCACAGAGCTGACAGATGGATGTGGCTGGTGTGCAGCACAACATTTCCTTGTCATCTTAGTAGTTTTAAATGGAAACCAGCTGACCTTACACACATTTGAGTTGCTGTGAGGTGTCAACATAAGGCCAGTCAGAAAAAAAAAAGGATGATAAAACTCTGGGTCACAAAATAAACCTGGTCTGTGATCACACTGGGGCAAGCAGGAAAAGGTGAGAGTCTGCCCAGCTGCCAAGAACCAGCTTTACATTTCTGTCACAACACCAAAATCACCTTCACCCAGTTCAGTCCTTACCCCAGAGGAGAACAGTTTGGAGATACCATCAGCAGATTGAAGGGTTGAAATCTCACCAAAGACGGGGGATGTGTGCATGTGGTTGGGTTTTTTCCTTTGGGCACAGCTGAACTCTGTCACCTTCTTGATTAATCTGAACTTCAGTTTTTTTTAAACAGAAAGCACAATGACAACTCTGACAGTATTTTTTTATGAATGAACAAAACAAACCATGTCAAAATGCATTTCAACTGTTAGTGAAACAGTTTGTAATGTGTCTTCAAAGCTTTTGGTAACTGAGTGTGTGGTCCCTCAGCTGTACCCTTGAGGGGGAAGCACACACGAGGTACCATGGGGAGCAGAGGTTTTGCAGTTGAGGTTTGACTCTCACACAAAGGAGGTGCTTGCTCTCTGCTGATCTCGTCAGGATGGCTGCACTGAGCTGATTTGGGCCAACACAGGGAATGTTGCTGAGCTTGGGGACTGTCCCCTTGCCTGGTCACAGCAGTGTGACCACATGGGCTCTCACAGAGGAGTGAAATGGTTGTGTGGGCAGAGGGAAATTCAGGAGTCAGAGCCAGGCCATGTAATCACGTTGTGATGGGGGACTGGGGGCACTGGTGGGGGTGCTGGGCACCAGTAGCAGTGCTGGGTGTGCCAGTAAGGGATTCATTTGAGGCTTTCTTTACTTCTGCAGCCTGACTTCTTTTCAAGCAGTGTGTCTGCACAATACTCTGCCTGGCCACTGCTCCTGGCAGCATATGAGGCTCATGTGTGAGAGTCTCAACAGCCTTGCTAAAATCAGGCTGCAGGATATTTCTTATTTCCATGCTATCTGCACGATGTGGTGCCCGTTCAGAGCAGGAAATTAACTTGCTCTGACATGACTTGCTCTGGCTAATGCTCGGGTGCCCAAACACATCTGCTCAGCTGCTCTGTGGTGGTTACAACTCGTTCATCCGAGTCCCTGCTCCAGCGTTTTCATGAGCACGGGTGTTACCTGGGCAGGGCTGTGGTGCCCTGCCCCCCTCACCTCCACAGCTCTGAGTGTTGGCAAGGGCCCCACCAACCATGGATATTTCCATCCCTTAATAGAGAAGAAAACACCAGCAAATGGGCTTCATATGGAGGGACAGGGCTGGGACAGGTTTGTCACTGCAGCATGTGGCCCCGCGTGGCCCCAAGAGCCCCCCTTGCAGGGAGCTGGGCAGAAACAGGAGACCAGACACGAGTCATGAGGAAACTTCTGCCTTTTCCTTTTCCTGCATTTTTTATACTACCAAAGGCAGGCTGGAGGGGTCTGTGGGGCTGCAGCTGTTGCTGTGGTAGCCCCAGAGAGCACCACAGCCTGGCCTGGGTCCCTGCTTTGCCCATGCTCCTGGGGGTGCTCCCACACCTCATGGGAACCCACAAAATAACAAAACTTTCTCTGTTTTCCACACAATTAAGAATTAAAGAGAGTAAAGGATGCAGTTGGGATACACAGTGAAGGTGAGAGAACAAGATTTACTGAGGCTACAAGTGAAACTGTTATGTTAGTGAATCAAATTAGCAACTAAAAAAAAAAAATGTGGCGGTAGACAGATTTGAGGGAAATTGGAAATTGGTTTCAACGTAATACTTTGCTCTAATTGTCAGAGGTGTCTTGATGCAAAACAAAACTGTTCAGAAATGACCTCCCTGTGTTATCGTGCAAACTAACAGGGGAAAAAAAATCCATCTTATTCACAGCAAGTTTGTTTTTACTGATCTTGTGCCTCTCAATTACTTTTTAATGGTCTGCATTGAAAAGAAATTCCTGTATGCACACTTGAGAATATGAAAACACCCAAATGATAGCTTATGATTTAGTAGGATTAAAGTATTATGTATGCAGGTGTAGCACGTTTCAGGTTATTAGCAACCCAATCTATTTTTTATGACATTATGGTGTAATTTTCTGTATGGAACTTCAATATAAGTCTTGAGCTGTATCGGAACATAAACTAAAATGTTCCTGACTCTGTCACTTTTCATGGTCTTTACTTTGATTAATAAATGCAACAAGAGCTATAACGTTCTTCAATACGAGGCTACGATCATCCTTCAATCAAAACGTGTCCCTCAGCCTTTTATAACTTTTTGCATCAAAATGTAGGGCTTGAGCAGCAGCAGCAGCAGCAGTGACAGGATTTCATTGCAGCTGAGCATATACAGCTGAAAGGCTCTGCAGAGAATGAATTTTTTTTTTTGCTGGCTTGGCACAGAGAGCAGTTGTGCCCTTGGGGGCTCAGTGTCACCTGCAGAGAGCTGAGGAGCAGAAGGGAGACACTTACTGCAGATCTGGAGAAGGGTTTGGCACCCTGAATTTCATATTCAATCTTACCTCAGTGGGCACCTCGCTCATAAATACCTTTTTTGAAAGGCACCCCATGTTTGGTGTGGAGCTTGTGATGGGGGAAAGGGAGCCTTACATTCAGTAACACAATTTGGTGTCCATAGAGACTGCAACTCAGGGCAAGTATAACCCAGACCTGGGCCTAAGGATGTGGCCAAAGTGCACACACGGAGGAAGGGTGGCTGCTGCAATTCCCCATCCCCTCTCAGGCAGCTGAGTGGATTTTGCAAGGCCATTGCCTGCCAAGATCAGGAGGAAGCTTCTTGTCCCTGCTGGCCCATCCTGCCAGCGCTGTCAGGAGCCCCAGCCCTGCCGTGCGTTGGAGAAATAACTCACAGGCTTATCAGGTTGGTCTGTTTTATTTCTGAATTATTCTTTACATTGTACAATATATAAAAATACAGAATACCCAAAAAAAATTCACAGTGTCTAAAGGCAGTGATTATAGTCTAGGTCACCTTTATGCTAAAGTACCATCAAGTTCGATTGCATAGGAAAGGTGATGTGCCTTCACAACAGAGTCCAATAATACTCTCCAGGTTTTGTTGTTTTGGGGCAAGCATTCTGTGTTCACATAATTGTTTTCCATGTATCCAAGATCCAATATTGCATCTGTCACTCTCCCACCTCAACCACAAGCTAAATCCTACCATTTCCATCTCACATACCATGCCTCCTCCCAAAGCTTCCTCTGTGGGAATGCTCCTAATAAAGCACATGGCTTTTAGGTATGGGCAGGTCTGGATGCTGTCTAAGGAGTGGTGTGGAGAGAAAGCACACTGCTGTGCAGCTGGCTGGCTTTTACATTGTTTGACATTTTAGTACTAATAACATTTTTGCTCCAGTTATTAATGGCCCATCCATGCCGACCTCTGCTTGACTCCGTGGCCTGAGAATCAGCAGCATCCTGCTGGTGGAGGCAGGAGAACCAGAGTGCAGTGTTAATACTTTTCATGACCAGGTTTGTTTCAAACCAAATCGTGGCTGGGGCCTGCAGAAAGCCAAATGCTGCTCTTATAGAACTGAATCCTCTTGAATAGCAGGGGTGAGTTAGCAACTGAGGCTGGAGGCAGAATAGAAAAAGCAACAGGTTCAAGACCCAAACATACACTGAGCGCTTTTGAGCACTTACGTTTGTGGCTTTGTGGGTTGCTGGTTTTGCTCCTCCAGCCAGGATTAATGCAGACATTAATTTTTTCCTAAGGTTCTAAAGAAGGAATTTCCAGACAGAACAGCTGAGACTGGGTAAGTCCTACAAGGACCCAGCTCCAGAGGGGTTTCTGCCCAGTTTTGAAGGTTCTGGCAACCAGGCAAAACAAAGTTGGACAGAAAGCTCTCTCACCTACCCCCAAACTGCTCTTGAAGCTACCTGAAGCTTCCTTCTAAAAAGCTTAAGGGAAAGATTCATCAGTTGGGAATTTAGGCCTTGGCCATGAGGGTATTTAAGTGATTTGTTGAAGAATGAATCCTTCAGACCTGATTTTCTGGGTATTTCTCTGCCATGCCAGACAGCTCTGAGGGTGCTGTGCCCTGCTGTGTGTCAGGGCTGGCTCGTGGGGGTGGCAGGTGAGACGTGGGGGCAGAGCCTTGGCCACTGACACAGAAAGCTCCAGAGACACCCATGGCATCAGGTGTCTCCACGGCTTGGTGGAGTTTTTTTGACCCTTCTGAAAAACAAAAGCCATGGGTTCACAGGGCTTCTTTTCCTACATTTCAGATAAAACCTCCTGGCGTGACTGGAAGGCAAGGCTTGTAAAGCTGATCAATAACTCAGAAGGCAGTTACTGACTTCTTTAACACGGAAGATGACATTTTCCCTGTTCTAACAGATGATGTGTTTTGCTCTAATGGTACAAGACTTGTTACTCCTACTTGCTATTTTAATTTGCTTTGCACAATTACTCCCTATTTATAATTACAAAAACAATACAGTGATACACATGAGAAATTTAGGAGGCTTATTATGAAAATATAAACAGTATCAAGTATCTCTTTCTTAATAACTCTTAACCAGAATGATTTAGGGGAGAATCAGCATTTCCAACTAGAAAAATCAATTTATTTTTCAATTAAAAAATTATACTTTATTTATCTCAAAAGTGGATTTTTAAACCTAATGGAAAGGGTACTAAATTTTTATAGGGTTTTTTCTTCATTTTGTTCCTGTGGAATTTGAATACCAGCACTGCCTTACTTATTCTAAATTTCCTCTGCAGGCATTTTGCTAAATATATATATTGCGTGTGTATATATTATAAATATATACTGTATCTATCCACTGATAGATGTATACACTGTTACAAAAAGAAGAGTAAGTTGTTACAGAAACTTTAAATTTACATTTTTATATATATATTTATATTTTTTTATATATATATAACTCTCCCCCACTACATTTGGTACAAAGAATAAATCAATCTCAATGGACAGCAGTTTTCTCTCCAGGTGGGCTGAACAGCAGATCATCACTGGAGGCATCAAATTGTCTGCGTCAGACACGGGCTCCATTCCTGCTCTCTGTTGATTCCAAAGCAAACACTTCATTTTCTGAACATAAGGCAGTAGGAACAGTGGTGGTTAGACAATGTAAGTTATTCTCCTATAGTATCTGTACAGGTCATACATTTAAGAGCAGCCCTTGCTCATATGCTGAACATTCAAGTGCACCTTTAGAGCAACAGCACCTCTTATGTGAGGGTTTGATCCTCAAGTGGTTTGTCTGTCAGTGAGCTGTGAGTTACTGGCAACTGCTCAAGGAAAACCCGACAGCAATGGCACAACATCCCTGGATAACAGCACCAGGCACACCCCCTCGGCTGGGAGAAAAGCAGCCGCTTCCATGGAAAAAGAGAGAATGGCCTAATTACAGATGTTTCCACTACACACTTGGCTGTAAGATTTCCATCATATTTCATGTTCTGTACACCTGAATCCCATCCAAAGGGGTTGCAGAGACACAGTGTCTCCAGACCTACAGAGAAACCACTCAGGGTTCCTCTTCTCTTACTTAGAAGGGAAAAAAAAAATTATATATATATATATATATATAGCATAATGAACTTTGTGGAAAGCAACGCTCCCAAAGGAAATGCATTTCCACTCCAGTTTAAGATGGTGCTAGGAATAGAAAATTTTAGCAAGTTAAACTTCCAGCTGTAGGAGCAACTCAAACTTCTACAGATATTACAGACCTAATGCTCAAGGTGCCAAATTACCTGGACTACAAGAATATCCCTGCACATGGTGTCCTTAACCTGCCACATATTGGAGAGCTGAAAAAAAAATGCAACTCTCACACTGCATTAACATCGTCCTTAAAGAACTGCACTCTCCTGCAAACATTAATTGAGTAATACAGTGTTCTGATTTCTTTTTTCACTCTCTCCTGGATTCTGCTTTCTGCTCAAATGGAGACTACAGCCCCTTGCTGTGATTGCCAATTATATGGAAAAGGGCTGAATCCATTTGGATGGCTGATAAGGAGGAATGTCTTGATGAAACTATAACCACATGCACCACCCTTAAAGCATCTGCCCTCCAATAGCCTACAAAATATCCACCTCCTGAGCACAATGGCAGTAATCACCCATCTTGGTGACTTGAACATTTAAATAATTTCATATGGTACTCTGGGAAAAAAAAATCAGTTTGCATCATGTTATTCTGTGAAGTGAAAAATGGAAAAAATTTAAAAGGGGAGAGGGGAAAAGAAAAAGGAAAAATAGAAAATTGAGATAATTGCAAGGTTTGACTTGCTTGTCTCCCCTCAAACTCCAGCTGCAATCTTGCCACGTGCATGGTAATTGCAGTGTGTTAATACAGGGAATCTTCAGATGGGGAAGCTCAGAGATGGCTTTGATTTTATAATGGCTGGAATGATCTTGGGAGACAGTGTTTTCTCCTGAATCACATAAATTAAAGCTGGGAAATCCCATCCTGATAGTCTAATGCAATAATTTCCAACCCTTGGGCTACATACTTGTTAGAACTACTTTAAGTCAGATTTTAAATATTGCTGAGGGGCATGTGGAAATTCAGTAAGACAGGGTGAACTCGTTATGGCACGAGGCACAAAGTCATCACTCCTCAAATGGGATTTAGTGGCCTGGGAAGAGCCTCCCTGAAGGTTACCTGCCACCAGTGCTATCCTGCTTCCCTGGTGATCCTGCTCTGCTCCAGCTGCTCTTGCCTGGCTGTGCTCTTGGGGGTTCAGGGCTGCTGAACTACTCTGCCAACTTGGAGAGTTGTAGCAGGTGCTTCAGAAAGTCTTCTAGGTCTGCATCAGCTCCTGAATCTGCTGCTTAAAATCGATTTAAGGGCATCTCTCTCTCTCCCTCTGCCCCATCTATTTCACCTGGTGAGATCAGAGCAGAAACAGGACGAGCTGCTAAAAAAGAAAAGCAGCTGCTGAAAATGATGGGCACTGCTGAACCTAAGGTGTCCTCATGGCAGTGCTAATAACCCCACTTTATTACAAATATCCCTACAGCTTTCAATCACTGCAAACTGAAGTCAAACAAAGTAATTTTAAAATGGGAGGCTATTTTATACTTGCCCTCTGGTCAAACCACCATAACACACAGGCTTGCAGAGTCACATTGGCTCTTCCTTGCAGGAAAAGCAATATACTTGTCACAAGCAACACAGGCTTTCTTCATTTCCTACCAGCTGCCTACGTGAAAGAGCTGAGTACACAGCCCAAGCTGGGCTTCCAAACAAGCAACTGCAAAGGAACAGCACTGAGAAACAACCGGCTCACAGCGAAATCTGAAACCAAGCGGGGACAGACAGGACTGCTGGGAACAGACCGAGCCGGGGGCCAGGCACTGGCACTGCTCGGGGAAGGTGCAGACAACAAAGCCAAGCTCAGGACCACGTGGAGCTCATGCGTATTTCAGGGTGTACTTTTATCTCATGCTCAGTACTGCGACATTCTAAAATACTTAGCATCAGGAGTTCATCATAAATATTTAGAAACACTGAATGATAACAGCAGTGAACTTGTTCACGTTGCTAACACACTGGATGTAGTTGTACATTAAGCACCAGCAATAAGTTTCCTTTTTGCCAAACAATTATGTCAGACAAACATCTGGTTGTAGACAACATGGCTTCTGCATCAGACTAATACAGTTCTTATAGACACAGTCACACACATACACAAAATTACATTTCAAGGCTGGATATACTGTTTAATAATGCCACCGCTCCAATTTACTTCAATAGCTGCAGCAGCATTTGTTTGTTGGGTTGTTTTTTTTCTCAGAAAAATTAAAGAAATATTGGCAAACAATGCACATTACTCAGCTGTGTTACTATTTCATAGAGTACTGACTGGAAGACGCTATAAGAACGTGCAGCAGACTTTCTGGGTCATGTCAGACTATGGAAACATTCCTTTAAAAAATATCTTCCCCCTGCAAAGTCAGAATCACTCCTTTTTTGAAAGTATATGAACTAAAACCTGATAATAAAACAAGAGGAAATATTAGCCCAAAGCATGGTGATTTCCCACAAGAAGAGCATGGCCTCTAAAATTGCCTCTCCTGGCACACACCATCAGGATCAAAGCTAGAACAAAAAGAGTTAACACTGTCTCGGGAAAAAAAGAGAAAGGAAGAAAGAAAAAAAGCCCATGGCTCTTGTGCGGCAATCATCACATCTCTTTTTCCAGTGATATAAACATCTTTGTTTGTTAGGCACTCCAAGTTCATGTCTCCAATGTTATTCCAACATTTACTTTTCTCAGTGTCTCACTGCCTGTATAATTTTCTTTTAATTAAGACTGGAAACATTCTGGAAAGCTTCTTTGGGTAATGCACTTCATTTGTGTGTTATTTCTCATCAGCTGAACTGCTTATTACCAAAGAAGGCTGCAGAGAGTATTTCCTGTAATATGAAAAGATTCTGTCAAAGATACAGGGAACACTGCCCTAGAAAGTTACTACTTTTTTTTTGTCTCAGAAACATAAAAAAATCAAAAATTAAAATAAAAAAAGGAAAAAGAAAATGTTCTTCAAGTTGTTGGTATGATGGAGTCCTGTTTGGCCTGTCCCATGAGCTGTGTGTCATCCAGCGCACCACTGTTGTCCTGGCTCAGGAAGGCTGCATCCAGGCCTGCTCCAGGAGGCCACCCCTTGCCGTGCTTGGAGTGCTCCCATGTGCTGTGTGTGGCTGCTCAATGGCCACCAAGCCCAGCACACAGCCCCTTCCTGGACAGCCTCAGCCTTGGACAGCACGCTGACCTTCCAGCCATAAACAGTTGCAGTAGAAGAGCCATCTCCAGACATATATCCACAAAAGCTCTGCAGAACAGTCCATTTGAATTTTTGTCTTTGTAAGGAGATGTGCTGTTTACAAGAAACACAATTAACAAAAGGAAAAAAAAAAGACCCTACTGTACAATATTTACATCTAGAAGCTGGGCCAGTATTTGGTCCATAAAATCAATTAAAAAAAAAAAAAAATCATATAGGAAGTTATCCAGTCCCATGGTGTCTGTCCATCATCAGCTGTTGGTAAAGGTCCTTCCAGGGGAGGCCTCAGGCCTGTAATCATATTTATTCAGTGTACTGGGATAATAGGTTGTTGTGTACACATTGGTTTGCTGCAGTGGGTAGAAGTTGGTCCTGTCGTCCGGTATCAAGTTGTTCTTGTTAAGTGTCTGTAAAAGAGAAGAGGAGATGACAGGCATGGCCACAGTGCCACACAATTGCTCTTTTCTACCTGCAGACACCTCCCTCTCACCTGCCTTCTTCAGCACGGACTCTGCTGCGGCCGCCACCACCTTCCCTCCGGCTGGGAGAGCAAGCTGGCACCTCGCGCTCGCTACGGGGCTGGGCTCGGGGACCACAGCTCCTGCCAGGTCTCCCTCAGCGGCCCTGCGCTCAGCTGCTGCTGGGGATGGACCCAGAGCCTTCTCCAGGGACACGCAGTCTCCTGGTGGATGGCGGGTTGTCTGAACACCATTGTCACACAAAGCCATGCTGGGCCTACACAAAGGTTGGCAATTAATGGCAGAGCTCAGTTCTAACCTCGTCCAAAATGCTCTGGTACAGCCTGTGCCTCCCTCTCAAACCAGGTGCCAAATGGCAGCTTTTCCTCCTTGGAAGAGCAGGTGTGCATTTACCTGATCTCCATCTCCATTGGTAGATATCCAGGTTTGGACCCCCCGATATTAAGTGTGTCACTTCTGTAAGCTACAGTATAAGTAACAAATCATGGTCACTTTTGGAAAATCTAAAATTACTTAAAAAAATTTAACAACCACGTAACAATTGTTGGAAACAATAACATAAAAAATGAGAACGACAAATGCCCGTTTCACCAGAAAAATTCAGAAATGTCTTTTTTCTCCCTCCCCTCTTCCCACCAACAAAGAGATATCCCCGTCTCCCCAGATTTTGCCCATTGCTATGGCAGCTGTTACCTGTGTACAAGGATAAAATCACACTTTGTGTGTATGTGTGCAATAATTCCATGGAACTTTCTCCTACCTCACAGTCATCTGATTTCTGTGAAATTCATCTGAGGTACTTTTATCAGTTTTTTTACCTAACCCCCAGCTTAAATTTTTCATGCCTATCTCTGCCTATGTCAGTCCAAAGTGCACCTTTAATGGCTGTTGTGCAGGGAGCTCACTCCTTTGACGTGGGAGTCAACACTAGGCGTGCTGCTACAGCATCCTTATCTTCAGGGAACATTTAATTAACAGCACATTTAAAGAGAGGATGAGCATCTCTCCTGTCAGGAGCAGAGATGGAGAGGTCTAATGAGCCAGCTAGTTCTGGGCCCTAATGGTTGTTCTGGCATGATCTGATGCTTCTTTAGTGATGAACCACTTCACCTCAGTTCCCCCTTGAGACAAACACCTCATGCCTGACCCAGCTCAGGGCAAGGTGAGAGCTAATTAACTAATGCTCAAGTCCAGAGCTACCCAACTCCTTCAGCTTTACTCATCCCATTGAACTTCAGGCAAAGTGGCTCCGCCAGCAAGGTGAGAAATCTCTGTTCTGCCTGAGGGCAGGTGCAGATGGAAATTCCTGGGGAAGGTTCTGTCCCCTCCAGCCCCAGCAGCAGCGGGGTGACCTGGCAGCAGTGGGCTCTCTACAGATGGAGAGCAGGGTCTCACCCTGTGCTTGTGCCCACTGCACAGTCAGGGTTTATCCACATCCCAGCTGTGACCGCTGAAAGGATCAGCTACCCTGGGCTCAAAGACAAGACCACAGGCAGTACATTTATCTCCCTATTTCTTTGTAATCAAATCATTTTATGGCATGGGGAGGGGGAGAGGAGGAGGAAGAAAAGAAAATGTTTTATTCTAATCAGCAGACTGACAGCTACAGCTACCCTGGGAGCTTACAACTCCCAATTTCATACAAGATGTTAGGAGGAAAAGCTTTCCTGTGACAAAGCTACCCTAGCAAAGAAATTTCACAATTGCTGAACCACCAAATAAGTTTTTTAGAAATGAACACTGCCTAAAACATCTCACATATGAAAACTGGAGAAGACCCAGCTCCCCCCGGGTCTGACTGCGATCTTCCCCTGCCTGGAGTCCCTAAATTGATCCCACAGCACAACACTTGTAGGAACCAAGGAGAGAATTTGTATAGGCATGCTCTAAGTGACAAATATTTTCAAGAAATGAGAATTTGTGCCCTTCAATATCAAAGTAAAAAAGGAAATGTCATGCTCTGCTCCCAGTCACCCAAAGAAATATTAAAGTAGTGTGGCCAAGAGTCTGCTGCTTTGTGCTGGAGGCTAGGAAACAAGGAAGCCAGCCTCAGTCCTCCAGTGCTTGCTATGCTTCCTTGGGAAATCCAATTAACTGCTCTGCGCTTCCGTGTCTTCTGACCCAGCTTGAGAAAAACAAAGTTTGAGATTCCCTGAAAAAAGGCACTTTACTAAATACTATCACCGAGTGTTTGGGGGATTTGCTCTCTGGTGAGCCCCACAGGTGTTCACACTGGCTGTACATGATGGCTGCTGTTTCCTACTGATGCTCCTAGTCCAGGATACCCATTACCAGCACTGCAACTCCATGGCCACAGCAGGAAGGAAGATGAAGAGGCTGAGTGCCGCTGCCACAGGTCCAATCTCATTGTTGGTGAATTGTATGTCCATGCCAAGCACAACAGAATCCTGAGCATTTCAATATTTATGGGATTATATGAACAATCTGATCACTCATGTAAGTGTGTTTGCAGTTAGAAGTGGGGGTGTCTGAGGGGAAGGGTCACAGTTCCCTCCCTTGTGTGGGCTCTGCCCCCGAGCTCACACAAGAGGCAGAATACTCACACGCACTCACAGGCTGCTTCCCCCAGTTACAGCCGAGTGCTGGGCATGTTAAACATGACTCTATCGTACCATATGCATACATTTAACTTTGTTCAATTTTCTCCATTGATATTTTTAGCCTAAGTCATCATTCAGATTTTCCATTTGTTCCTTTTTCTCCAGGAAGGCCTTGCCACTGCTTCCCCAAATTCTGCCTCTGCTCCAAATCTTTAAGTCATTATCCACTGACCTACTTGCTTACATTCTCCCAGATGTATCAAAACATCTTTACACGTAACAGTATGGGACTTCCAGTACTACTCCCAACCCTCGTTCTACAGCTGCAAGTATAAGCTGTGTAAACATTTCTTACACACATAAACAGATCAAATGTTTCAATTTACAGTCATGAAAATTTCAAAACTTGATTTAAAAAGTAGAGGAACATCTTCCCATTCCAAATTAAAAGGAATTCCATGTATTTTTAAGAACCTAAAGTGAAAATGATACTTAGCATCTGATACTCATACAACCAGTACTAAAATTAGGACCATAATGTAGTTCCCACAGGGTAACATATGATGGCAAGATTTCCTTAATCTGCTCATGTAGAAAGCACTCAGCTTTTCAGAGCTCAGCATTCTCTCTAAGCTCCAGATATTCCTTTCTATTTTGGGGGTTGTGAAGGAAGAGTCAGCAAGTTTCCCAGGAGTTTTGTAGGTTAATCTTCACTAGCTATGCAGCACCACAGTCCCAGTGAAGTCAGTGGGCAAGGACAATTTCCCCCAACTTCACAGTCTCTTCACTATTTCTCTATGAGCAGGTGTAATTTCAATTCTTCTATCTCCCACCCATGACACTTTCCTCTTTAAAGAGGTAAAAAAGAAAAAATGTTGGGTGACCTTCCCTGGGCACTTTCAAAGCATTTTTTTTTGGTGTTTACAGTTACCACCACTTCAACCTCTGAAGAAGCTGAGCAATGCAGTTCACCTTTCCATGGCTCATCAGAGATGTGCTGCTTGTGCCAGGGCTGCACAGGTTTAACTTTCCACCTTGGAAGTTTGTAATGTTGAACGTCCCAGTGTACTACAGAGAAAAACTTCCCCTTTCCTTTACCACAGGATGAGTGCAGGCATGAAGGAACCAGGGGTAACAACTCCAACCACTGCTAACCCTGGTCATCCACTGGGAACACAGGAGGAGGTCTAAATTCAGGTCCAGGGAGCAGACAGCAACTTTGTAGCCAACCCATTCCTCTTTGTAACTCCAAATGAAGCCCATGTGCATCCCTCATCCTTCCGCTGCAGAAATCAAGGACAACACTCCTGCTGAACTCAGTGACACAATTTTCCCTAAAAGAACTGAGACAGCCTTTCCAGCTCTCCTTGTAATAGCATCCAACAGACCTCCTGTAGCACCAGTGGGATGGCCTTTACGCCCCCTCATTCCCCAGGAAAACAGAGGGATAAGGGAATTGTGTAATGATGTAATGAAACCAAGATCCAACATTTAGGTTCTTTTGTGCTCCTTTTAAGCCATTTGCTTCTTGCAGTGAAATCAGATTGAGCAAAATGCCTTTTTGATGCAGATCAGCTGTTTCATGGAGCTAGCCATGCCTTCTTGTTAAAGGATGTTACTTTTTGCATTGTAGGAACATTAGCCAAATGACTCAGTTGTGGAAATAATATTAATATTATGAAACATTTCCCAAAGCTTGTACATCTCTGGAAGTACCAGGGCAGAGATTTTGGAATTATAATTAACCAGTAAATTTGGGAATAATTAACATAATAATTACATTTTAACAAAATAAACTGTACAACTAAAATAACCTCTTTTGGCAATAACTGACACCAAGAAAATACATGACGTCTGGCCCACCCACATACTCCCTTTCTTCTGATCAACTGGATGCCACAACACTGCTGTGCCTCTTGAGCTAAGAATTACAAATAACCCTGGAAAGATGGATAGTTGCCAGAAAGACCTTATGAGACCCACGTATTTACTCCAAGCTAGGAGTGATTTTTAAGACTCAAATGATTCCTCTTCCTGATTTTTCTTTAAAATTTGCTTAGTATCTTACGCCAAGCAAACTATCTCACCTGATGCTTTTATAAAAACCTCTTAAGCTCTGCCTACAAGAAGCAAAGGAAGCAGTGGCCAGGGTTTATGTACTGAGTTTTTTCCTGATGAATTCAATAAGGCTGTTTGCAGGATTTACAGTGAAGTGTAGATGTACAGATGAGGAACCTATTTTCTATATAAGAAGGTTATTCATCTCAAAAAGAGATACAAAAAAATCCCACTGGGACACTAAACTTATGATTGCATGTTCTTTTTGGATGGAAGCTTACCATATTTTTAGACTGGAGATTCTTTGTTCACTGCTATTGGTAAATAAATTAAACAACCCCCAAATGACGGCAGCATCTGTAGATGTGCTCAGGTTGACAATAGAACTAACATCCAATTATCAGAAAATGAATAGCTGAAGTTATCTATAGCTGTTTGAAAATAGCTATTTTATCCTTGCACTTAGGAGGGAGTGAAGTTATATTACTGCCATTGTAAAGTTATAAAACCCTTCAGAGCTGGCAACATAAAGGACCATTGTCAGAAGGATGCTTTGGCACATCTCTGACTTCAAGCACATGAGTAGGATGGCAAAACAAACTGCATGCGGCAGTGAGGCAAACTGAAGTATTTTTCTCAACTGGAAGCTGAAGTTTGAGGAGGTCATGGAAATCTGCCCACTGGCAAGTGCAGGTGTCTAGCCTAAAGCTTGCAATTTAGCCCTGGCTTGCCTATGATTTGGTGGAGGCAACATTCATGATGTGGTGTCCAGACACAAAAGAGGAATTCAAGGCTGCCCCAACTGCTTCCCAATATAGCTGGTGCACAGGATATAGCAGACATGATCTCAGCTGTGTGGGAAGGTGCAAACTGTCTCCTCACTGCACTCCTGTGCCTTGGTGAATGCCCTTCCTGGATGCTCCACGCACACTAGAGTGTTACTAGAGAGGATCAGCACCTCAGCAACAACACCCAATCCCTGCACATGCTCCAGTACTCAAATTCACCAGAGGTATAACCATGGCCCCCTGACATTAATAGTCACTCTGGCTGCAGATGATGGTTTGGAGCACTGGGCTCTGTTGTGCTTCAGCTGATGGTAACTAGTCTGGGGCTGGCTGGGGGGCAGCTCCCACTGCCTCGCTGCACTCATACTGGAGCAAGCAGCCTTAAAGTTTTGTTTGGCCTCAGAGCTGCTTCTTCTGGTGAATTACCAGCACAAGTCATGCAGCCTGGTGCCAGCCCACAGTGCTGCATTTAGATTGAGAATTGCAAAGGTGTAACTGCAGTGGTGAAAAAAGAAGTAGTAAAAATAAAAATAAAAGTAAAAACTGGGCCAAATTTGCCATCTGCTAACTCCATTCAGTCTCTTATAGTCTTACTGCTTTCCAAATTCTTCCACCCTCTAAATGGCTGCTTTTTTATTATTTTCCTCAGGATTGCTTTGTTTTCTCCCCATGTTGCTTTCACCTTGTTATTTCCTCTCTACATTTGTAACCTCCTCAGGTCATTTTCCATTAGTTTTATACCAGTGGCTGTTTTTTTGACACACCTCCCAGTTTAATATCTTCTGCTCATTTAATTAATACACTGACTGCACTCTTTCCAAGCTCGTTAATGAAGATATTAAATAAAGCCAAACCTTGCATTACTGCTTGCAGTGCCCCAAACAACTCCTCCCCATAGCCCTGTTTGTTCCCATCAACAATTGCCCGATGTTCACAGTCCATTAGCCAGGTTTCAATCTCTACAGCAGACTTCCTGTCCAAGCCAATTTCTATTTACACATCACAAGATTATTTAAGACACCAATACCACCCTCTTTTCTTTAGATGTATGGACGAGTGAAGCTACATTTTTAACTAGCTGAGACTCTGCAGCTCAAACTCAGCGCAAAAAATGATTATGTTTGATTTCTCCCTGCTCAGCATTAGGTCTTGGCTCAGCTGTCAGCTCAGCTGAACCACCTTTCATTTCATCAGGGTATGTGATATGTTGCCTCTCAAATATTAATTCAGATCTTCCTGCATATTAATACTGACACAGATTTGTTTCAATGACTTTCCATTGCTGTAACTGAAAGCACAGCAGAGTCATTTGTTTCTCCTGGTTTCACTCTCTAGTGTGGCCCTGACTGCCAAATTTTACAGTCAGAATGGGATTTAACACCCCATTGATGTGCTTGGTTGAATGGGGAAGGTCCAGGCGTTCTCTAGCGACTGTGGGCCTGTATGCTCACAGATGTTTTGTCTTATCCCCAAATCCAACTGACATTTCCCACACAGACTTACTGGAGCTACTTGTGTGACTTTAGTGCATTGGACTTCTGTAACTTAACAGTGACTCAATTAGCTGGGCAGAAATTGGCCTGCTTTCTCACTAACACTTTTGTATTACCTTTGCTATTCATGGCACTGGGGGTTTGCCTAGGGTCCATGATATTTATAAAGGTAATTGGAATTGTTCATTAGCTGGTTCTCAGAGACTCTGGGATATAGTCCATCTAGATTCCTTCATCCACAGTTACACTTCTTTCCTTTATTCACATGCTTTGTGCCAAATCTCAGGACATTAGAGCTGATTTAATGAGGATTCTCCCAGCTGTATGGGAGTGCAGGCAGAGTTACTCCTGCCTTCCCTAGGCCAGGCTTCTCATGTATACATAAATGATGCACCAGGGAAAGTGGCTGTGGTTGTAGTGTTGCCTCAGCCTGTGTAGCCCATGCTGTGGCAGCAGCCAGTGCATCCTGAGCAGTCCTGAGCTCTCAATGACTCTTCAGGACTGGACGATCATGGTCCAGAAAAAAAAACCTCAGGAGTTTCATCTGTCCTCACTCAGAGCTGCCAAACACTCTGGAAACTGAGCTCTAGTCCTGAATACTGACATAGCTACCTTTATTTTTTATGCATATATCTCAATTTCTTTATAACTCTACTTAAGAATCCATTAAGTGCAAGTGGAATTGTTCAAGAAGAATAGCAAGGCAGCTCATCTCCAAGTGTAGCACAAAGGTTTCCTGTATTTATTGTTTGTCTAATAACCCTCTCCATTTACTCTATCTCCCTGCCTCTTCCATGGCTCCCTTTAAAGTCTTCTGCAAACACATAACTAATTCCTCCTGGACATCTTGGTGGCACTAGGGATTTTCTGGTTCAGCTAATATACATAACACTTCTAGCCAGAGCTTCAAGGCGACAAAGGGGAGAGAATCACCCCAAGCACCTGGACCAAGGGAGAACCATTAACTTCTAGCAAATGAGGAAAGGGTATATTTGAAATATTCCTCCTCTGACCAGTAGAGGGAAGTCATGTAAGTAAGCAGCAGCAAGTCCAGTGAAATTTTGTTATGCCCATTCCTGTAGTTCTTCAATTAATTATTCTTCCAGCACAGCTAGGTGGGTGCAGGCATGTACATGTCAACCTCAGAGAAATTAGGAAAGGGGAAAATTGCAAGAAAAAAGTATCAGTCATTAGATCACTTAGTGTAGCTGGAAAAATCAGATAAGCTTGAGAACACATCTGTCTGTCTTCAGTTCTGAAACAGCAGCTCACAT
Source organism: Parus major (assembly GCF_001522545.3). Classification (NCBI taxonomy): domain Eukaryota; kingdom Metazoa; phylum Chordata; class Aves; order Passeriformes; family Paridae; genus Parus; species Parus major. The sequence goes on from NC_031776.1 coordinate 26,750,440, forward strand.
GTTCAAAAACGTGCCAGATTTTCCAGCTACACTCATTGATCTAATTAACAACAAACCAAAACTTGTCGGCCTACAAACAGATTATCACAGCTGCAGTAATACAACTGCAAAGAAAGGCTCATGTGAGCATCCATGATGATCTAGCCTGTGAGAAGGCAGAGCATGGACCATATCCCTAACCTGGCTGTGGAGGAGGTGTGCCTGAGGTTATAAAGAGGGAGCAGAGAAGGCTGAGTCGATAAAGAGAAAAACACAACAGGATTACTATGAAGCATCTACCTACAGTGTCAAAACTTGGAACGTGCTTAAAAACATAAAGTTATCCCAAAAGTCAGACTCTTAAAAATGGTGGGTAAAAGGGAACAATGAGGATTCCCACCCTATAGGGAGCAACAACAGCCCTGTGAAGCAGCAAGGGTTTGCATGAAAAGCAGATGGAGGAGAGACTCAATTCCCATCGGGGGACTGCTGTGAGCAGCTGCTTAGTATCCCAGAGGGAGCAGGAGCAAGGTAACACTCAGATCTGAATTGGCAGTCTCCCCTGCTCTTAAATACTTTATCTATGCGAGTGCCTATCTGTGAGTCACACACAGCAACCCGCTGAGCCCCTGCTGCCACGGGGTGGGGACAGTGCCAGGAGGGGCACATCCCTCTCTGGGCACAATCATCCCAGGACAGCCACACCTCCAGGCATGCTTGACTGCTCAATTTGACTCGAGCCAGTGATATAAAGGGAGAAAAGACACTAACAGATTTTGACTGAGACACACCACTTAATCCTTTTTTCCTCATCAGTAAGCTCTCTTGCTTTCCCTTCATAGTAGGCATTATGCAAATCAAGAGTCCCCTGAAGTGATATTTGCAACTGCAGGATCACACAAGAAAGGGCACAATGCTTCTTTGCCAATTCAACCCCCTGCCCCTACTATTCTATTTCAAATAATACTATACTCATGGTAAGTACTAAAAATACGTACTCTACCATTCAAGCACTTAATGTTCTTAAATGCCACTTTGTTCAAGGGAAATAGCCTTTGTTAAACATGAAATTCACTGGGAACAGAACTTATATTTCAATCTGATTTACTATATATACATATACATATGACTTTCTTTTCCCCAGCTGATTGCATCAGCTAACACCATGCAGCTAAAGCAAATACTTTAGGGAGACTGTTGATAACTTCTTGATAACATTGGGTATCATCAACTACTGCTTTATATGTGAACTTTACAGCCACTTCCTTGGGCTTGAACGACACACAGTGAAAGGGTCACTGGGAAAAGAAAAAAGCTTATATCACAGTGCTATCAATATATGTGCTGTGATCACCAAAAATAAATGGGTTAGCCAATTTTAGTTGAAGCAGCAACACATCAAATTAAGTGGCAGGACACTGAAACACAAAGTTTTCCATGTAGAAGCAAACATCCTCAGAGACCAAGGCTGACTTTGACAAACATTTCTCTAGGGCATTTGACAGCAGTTTAAATAGCTTTAACTTAAAGCCCTGGCTGCCTCCTCTATAAAAAAAGGTATGATTTTCAGCAGCAATGAAAATGACCATCACCAAGAGAGAGACATTTAAAATCCATACAGAGATTCACTTTCCTATACCGCAAGCTCTATTTCTTTTTCACAGAATAAAATCACAGAATATTTTGAACTGGAAGGGACCCACAAGGATAATCCAGTCCATCTCTCAAGAGAATGGCCCATACAGAATAACCTTGGCATTATTAGCACCACGCTCAAACCAACTGAACTAATCTTTTTGCTATTTTTTGCAAGGTTGAAAGTGAGCACCCAGCTTGCTGTTTAATTCAGAAGGATTCATCTTGTAAAGACAGAATTGGTTTCTGTGTCTCAGCTCTCCATGTTAGTATTTTATTGCCATGAATTATTTGGGATTAGTAATGAAGTGTGGATCACAGGGCCTGGAGTCCTTCACAGGGGGTGTCTGCTCTGCACTCTGTCATTTGTTTCTCAACAGCATTGTTCTCACTTCATTAGAAAATATTCATTGCTGCTTCTAATTTATACAGAGTCCAAGTAATCTACTGATCATTCCCCCCATTTTCTGGTAACTGCATCTACATTTGTTGTATAATTTTAGGCAAGTGCAGGACTCACAGTTCTACTGAAGTTAATGTGTATTGTTCTAACGTCCTAGAAAATTCAGATATCAAGCGATACATCAAACACTTAGTTTCCCTATTTCATTGCCATATCCTGCAATCTCACTCAGTTATCACCTCATCTTTTCCCACAATAAATTTAATCCTTGACATAAATGACTGTTTTGTTTCAGTGTTTGGCCCTTAGTTCCTACAACAGTAGTGCTGATGCCAGAGAAGATGCAATGCTCAGGTGCTTCCTCAGCTTATTTGAGGCATCAGTACAGAGAGTTTTACTGCATGACTCATGACTAAAGCTGTGTTGAAGGAAGGAAGGACAGAGGGAGGTCTGTCCAGCACAATTGCAAAGAAAATCTGCAGAATCATCATCAAAACCATCCTGCAAACTTATATTTCTCACTGATCCCATCTGGCCTGATCCAAAGGCCATTGGATTTTGGATTTGGACCAATATGCAGATGCCTTTGTCCAAATCCCACGTAGAATAAAATGTTGGCTGTCTTTATTGGCAGAGGATTTAGCAATAGGAAGAAGTTCAGTCCAAACCCTTTCTCCATGTGTGGCTGTTCCAAGAGATCCTAATTCACAAGGGCTCAATCTTGACCCTACATCCTCCTGCTTCTACTGCAGGATCATCTGGCTTTCCATCAGCACAGCTCTGGTAACTCACACAAGGCACGGAGCAGCTGAAGCAAGATGTTAAAAAGAGGATCTCCTTGCTGCTTTGATAGTCAGTTATTATCTAATCGGCGTGGCAGTACTGGGAAGGTTGTAGGTGGTTCTGTAACCCGTCATGCCAAAACGTGAAGAGCAGATAATTTTTATTTCATTATGCTTTTGTTCTGCACAGTCTTCAATATTGTCAGAGTGTTGTTTGAACTTCAACCAATTAATGAAACATGAACTGCTTATTAGGTGACCCAAAAGGTCTCTCCCCTACGATCTGTGAATACCAAATCAAAATCAACGTGTTGCTGGTAAATGCATATGCATGAAATCTTTCAAGACATCATGGCTAAAATAGCTAATAATAAACCTCACATTGTTATTGAGAAAGCAGAACAGGAAGGGAAAAGGAGCCAACAAAAATAAAACATGCTTCTGCAAAACACTGCCTATGCAAGTTAGCATCAGCTACGTGATCAATAGGTCACCATTAGGTATGGTATTTACATCTGATCTGCATTACTGCACTGCTGTGCTGAAATGGCCAACAAGGCTCATATCAGCTAGCACTTCCTTCATTAAAATCTGCCTTCATTTAAAATTTACCTTGATTTATGAGTTTGCATTCAGTGCTGTACATTTGAATGTAACACTGCCAAACTTTCTACAGTGTTCACCTGCTGGTTGTAGAGCAGAGATATTTCAAGATGAAAACAAACTAAAGATGGTTGCAGAAGGCTTATTATTATCAAAGAATGGAAAATAATAGACTTGTGCATATGGCCAGCCTTCTGCTACCACCATGTCACTGTGTGTTATCATTTTCTGTTACTGAAAAGTAGTTTATACACCCTCTATTTCCTTAATCGTGGATTTATTAACCCTTTCACACAGATACACACTCACATACAAACATACAATTATTCTTTTGGTTTCATTAAAAATAGCTGAGGGTAGTTTTCTAGGTATCTGCTGAATAAAAACCTATTTTGGTTTAGAATCTGGAATACCAGGTGTTTCCACTTTCTTTCACACATACACATTTTCAGTTCAGTTAGGCCAATATCCAAGCTCAGTCCAACCCTCCTTTCAGGAAGGTGAATTTTAGCTTCTCCATCATTTCCATCACAGTGTGGCATCACAATAAAACCAGACATGCTCCTTGAAGGCATGAAAAACTCCCTCCTGACCATTAAAAAAATCTGTCAGTTATTCCTAAATATAAACCTGGCTAATAACAAGTTCCATAAGTAATTACACAGCACACAGCACACAGAGCCTTTCCTTTTACTTCATTAATGCTATATGCTTCAAGGAAACACTGAGGAGTGGCAGATTTGTAGTATGAAATGAGAAATTTTCAGCCAAGAGCTTAGGAAAGGAGCGGCAAGAGAGAAGGTGCGCAGAATGAAATACTCAACTGGAATGGAGCAAAGGAGGCTTCACTTGACAAATAGATTTTACCCTTTCTGTAAATCTCTTTGCCTCATTCACCACTCTGAAGTGTATGACTTTGAGTTCTTCTCAGCAAGTAGCCCCTTGCTCCTAAACATTTAGCTTTGGTGTGTCCAATGACTGCAGATTTATGCACTTGAACTCTTTCACTTCCTGACATTCTGTAAATAAGCCCCATCTGGTCTATCTCTCCTTGTGTCCAAGTCCCTTCTCCCCCCAGCGTAAGTCATACAGTCTCAGTTAGCTAATGCCTTCCTTTAAATAAACCAGACTTTTCAAAACTTGATCTAATGCCTAAGCTCTTTATGTCCCTCGAAAGAAGACTCTAACAGCTGCTCACTGTTACTATACACTAGATCAAGTATTCAGAGATGGATCTATCAAAGAGGTCAACTCCCTCCTGACACTACATTAACTAATCTGCTGCTATTTTAAACTTTGCTTAGCTTTGTTATTACTTCTACTTCACTGTACCACTTGACATAGACATAGTGCATTTCATAACCCATTTACCCAATTGATCAAGATTGTTCTATGAACAACCTCATCCTTCTAAATTTTAACCATTCTGCCTATTTTAGCATTATCTGATAACATGATAGCACAGTATAAATCATAAAGAAAATATTAAAATGAATCCAACCCTCTACCTACCTGCTTTTGGCCACAAAAATAAATTTATCTCTTTTCTTTATTGTTTGCTATATAAGAAACAAGGGAATACTCTTGTTCATTTCTTTATTCCTGCAAGTCTTTTTAATCTAGGTATTCCTATTGACTTTGCCACAGCAGCTCCCATAACTGAAAGGATAACTTGGAAGCTTGATGCTTCCAAGATCAAGTCCCTGTTCCTTACCTGTCTTAATAATTTATTACTGAACCTGTATATGCAGAGTGTGTAGAATAATACATCCCATGAAACTTTGTTAAAAGTCTCTGAAAATCCTGATATGTCTGCTGCGTCCCTCCTATTTAGATCAATATTTATTTAATTTAAAAGAGGAATCCAATTTGCTTGACATGATTTACTTTCCACAAATCTATGCTGACTTGCATTATGATGCTGAACTTTTATTAAACTGTATGCAACTGTAGCCTTAAGCTTGCTAGCAAATGTGTTTTTGAGACTGCATTTAGAGGCAGCAGGATCCTCTGAGAGGCTGCAATGCCCAACAAGGATTCCACCACTTTCTTATTACTGCACTGGTCAGTTATTTTCGAGCTCAAACTGTTTTCCATTAGAACAGCAAAACAACACTGATCCTTCTCAAATTATTTGATACAAGCTCTTATTTCTGATGTGCATTCACATTGCAAATCATAGCTATGTATCGGAGTCGTCCTGGGCCCAGCATTACGCAGTTCCTACATGGAAAGAGTCCTCAACATCCAAGGAGTTTAGGCTGTGGCAACGCTCCCACCACTGATCTTACTGTTGGGTCTCAGTGAGAAGCTGGGCCAGACCAGCAGAGGCAGATAAACAAAATGTCAACAGCACGTAGCTGTATGAAGGGACAAGCAGCTGCAGGGCTTCCTTCTGGCTTGTGTTCATGTCCCAAATAATGCTCCACACTGTTCAATTGACCCTAGGCAGGCTGTTCTCCTCTGGTGACATGAAGGCCCTCCACCCATACCACTGCTCTCTACTCTGATCCCACGCTTCACCAGGAGACTGATGCTGGAATCCAATGAAGTGCTGCTGTCCCAGGGTATTGTCTGCAGCACCCTGGGTCCTGTCTGCTCTGATAACGGGCAAGGCTCACTTTAACAAGCGACATGCCAACAACACACACCACTTCAGCACTCATCTCCTAAGGTTTCAGCTCCCTACTCAGTCACTGAATTCTACACAGCTGCCTGGGGTAAGTTCTGTCCAGTACTGATAGAGGGGGGCAGAACCCTCGCTGCTTCTCTGCTTTTCTCATTCACTCCAATTTGGCAGTTACCAAAGAATTTCCAAAATCTCATCCTACCAATGCACATTTTCCCAGCTATTTGTGCAATGAAGTTTCCATTTTTATTCTTCCTCCCCTCCATTTCCTCTTACCACGCACTAACAATGCACTGAACTGAGCTCTTACTGATTTTTTTAGAGGACAATTTGTATACATTCAATAGTCAGAATGGGCTGGAGTATCTTGGTATGTACTTGCCAGACTGGCATTCATCAGGACTGTGAAACAGAACAAAATCCCACTGCAGTAATGAGGCTTTTTAACCCCTTTGTGACAGCACAGCTAAATGCCCTTTCAACCCCATGTATAATGCCATCAGCTGGGCACAGAAACACAGACCTACCCAGTTCCAGCCATGACATGAATACAGAATTTATTTAGGCAGTATCAAGCTGTTTGTGGTATTTCTCCTCAAGTACCCTACCTTGAACTCCATAGGGGTGTACTTCTCATTCTTGGGGGTTGTGTTGCCCTTGTAATGGAGATGGTTGGGAGTGGTTGGGTGGATAACAGTGGACTCCTGGGACTGCCTCTGGCAGCGCTGGCAGTACACGTAAATCACAAATGTTAACAGGCTGGAGCCGAAGAAACAGGACACCCCAGTGGCAATCAGATGGATGAGACTAAAACCTGCAAGGGAAATGACAAGAGATGCTATTTTTAAGGAACAGCCCTTTTCCTTCCTCTGACAAGACCACAGGTGCAAATCAGAGCAGTGACATCTCGGGATCAACATTAATAAGCTGTTGAAGCCAGAGTCTTACGTTCTAACATAAACTGACATAATCTCCCTGCAAATCGGTCTCCCCACTGCAGCTCTGCCTTGTGCAGTTTAACAGGTTCATGCATTGTTTTCTCAAAGCTCCCTCCCTGTCTCTCCTCTCTCCCCTCTATTGATATTGAAACTAAACATTATGTTAAGCTGACAGCTAAAGAAATGAGCCATACAAACAATGCACATTAATGGATTCCAAAGCATGTGCGTGTCATGGAAATAAGGGGATAAAAATGCTCAGTGTTTCTCTGAAGGGGAAGGAAGGGAGGGAAAAGCCCTTTTTTGTCAGCTGCCCAAAATGCCTATGGGATTGTGTGTGGGGTGGGGGAGATACACATTCATCCTCCTTGTAATCCAAGTGTGTTCAGCATTCTTGCTTATTCATGGGATGGCATAGCCTTGGTCATGTCTGCACTACCTCTGAGGTGTATTTGTACTGCTAACAGTGAAATAGGGGTTCTATGGAGAAGGGGAAAGATAAAGTGGACAAAGGAAAGGGTAGCAGTGCTTGAAAAACACTTCTTTGTTGGCTTTCTGCACAAATTGCAGAGATAGGAAATCATTTGCAGGCAGGTGCCGGCGGGGTAGCTACAGTGCAAATACTTCAGACAGAAAAGCTCTTGGACTATAAAAGCCTCCTGCAGAGATCTCTCCATGTGGGATTGCAACAGCACCCTTCAAGGCCAGCACTGACCTCTGGAAGGAGCTGTAGCTGGGCTCACTGGGCACACACACCGGGAAGTACCTAACTCACAGCTCTGACTGGTGAGGAAAGACAAACTGTGCTCCTCATTCCTCCCTCACCTCACTGAGTCCACCACCAGATCTCCACTGACAACAGAACCGACAGTGGCGACTGTCAGAGCTTCAGGGTTATCAAAGCAACCAGAGGCATTATGGGATGGCAGAACTTTATGACCCTATTGTATTTTGCTATGTGCAGGGGGGACTATACAGGAAAGAATCAGCTATTTGGCTCCAAATGCTTTTGCCTTTCCTCTGCCTTTGCTCTGTCATCTTTCAAACAGGAATGACAGAGGCCCTAGAGCCTGAGGGGACCCCCTGACTGCTGGCCCCAGGGCAGCTGTCCCAGGGGTCAGTCACATTGCCTCAGTGGCGACTGCAGCGGTAAAATTCCCATAATACTTAAAAAGCCAATTCATTTGGACAGACTGCTGTGTTGACTTGACTGTGTGCAGAGAAATGGGGCTACTCAGAGAGTGGCTTTAAATGAAGCTCATTTTTAGTCTGATCACGGTGTGCAGTTTTTTGGTGCCATCTTACATTTTAAGTGATATGCTTTTCAAATAGCAGATTCTGCCCATTACTCAATGGCTCTCATCTAATCTTTAGTTAAGAAATATCCTCCTCATTTAAAAAAGAACAAAACCAATAGAGTTCTACAGCAAAGTAGTGCACTTCAATAATAATTACAGTATAGAACTTATAGAATTTATTAGACTGATGAGCTACATTTATTTTTCAAACCACATTATTAAATTCCATTGCAAGATTACCATTTTCTATTGTTTTGGATGATGGTCCAAAAAACCCAGCAGAAATATTATATTTTCCTACTAAATGTCACAAGACTTTTTCAAAAATAAATTTCCTTTCTAAAAACCTTTGCCTGTTTTGCGTCACTCATGAGACCTAAAACATGGAATATGCAACTGTGTTCAGTAAAGCCACATGACACGCTGCCACATTCTCCTCCTGCCCAGCTTTGCTTATATTGCAATGAATGTTTCATTTCACTGCCACATTTGCAAGTCACAACATAAAGCTATCTTCTATTTCACTCTCATCTTTGAAACACTCATCTGATTTTTCAAATGAATTTTGGCTGTATCTTAGGGGGAAAAAAATAATGTTATTTTGTTTGCAGCATGTGAGTCCCCAGGGGGAAGCTTTCTGGTTCATCACTTTGAAAATATAGATTTTCTGAGATGCATCAACAGAATTTCTATTGATTGGCTTCTTTGCCAAATATTGTAGAACACTACATTAATAAATAATATTAGCTATGGCAAAATGTAGATAGCAACAGAAAATAATAGTGGTGGTGGAAAAAGAAGAAAATATGGGTACAGTGCATAACAGCAGAGTGCAAGCTATAGCAAGGGGTCCTGAAATCAAAGCAGAACCATTGCACCCTCTGAGGGAGGAGTGACGCAGGAAGCCAAATGTTACATTGCAGGGACTGAAATCTTAATTCCATTGATTGCCCTCAGTTGCAAACTGAGAAGCCACATTTCCATGCCACAGGTGGCATGCCTGTTTTTGCCATGATCTCTACAGGGAGAAGAGATTTTGGCAGCCTGAAGATCATCTAGATTTCAGGAAATCAGGGATGTGACGCTAGCAGGAATTGGCATGGCCATTAGTGTGAAACTAGCATTTTAAAACGTTAAAGGAACCTGCCATTTTCTTCAGTCTGCATTTTTATCATAGAGGCTCCCAGGGCTGTGGAAAAGTGACACTAATGACTGGATCTTTCCAAGTTACATGCAGAAAGTAGACACAGTTTCTGTGAGAGAGGAGAACTTGAATGAAACGAAGTGCTTGGAGGACAAGTATAAACCTTTAATCTCATCCTATATCAGCAAAGGATCTGTCTAAGAGACCCTGTTCACTGAAATCTTTATAGGTTATTTAAAAACACCTGTCTCCAAACAGCTGGAGGCTTACAGTGGTCAATGGGGAATAACCCTTTCTTCCACCTGAACCATGTACCCTGGAGGTAGAGAGACACAAGCAATTGCTCTCTGGTAATTAATGACCCTCAGTGGCCAATCCAAATGTCCAAATAAATAAAAATCTTGGAACTGACAAGTGGACATGCGATACATTCCTCTAGTCTGACTCAGACAGCAAGACTCCAGTGGAATTAAGGCTATCAGTGGGATATGAGCTGTATAGATTAATGGCTTGCTTGATACTACACAGGGAGAAAAGAAGTCAGGTTAAGATAAAAATAAGATATATAGTTAGTGGTAACCTACCTCCACAGTTCGTGCTCTCATCGATGCTGGAGGCTGGAAGGATCACTAAACAAAGAAAAGAAGATTGGAGAAAGCTGTCATTCTGCCATCCCTTGACTTCTTCAAGTAATTAAATCCTCTGTGCTCCAGACACAAGAAGGTGCTCATATGTTCTGCAGCAAGCTGAGAATCTCTCTAAATTGAATTATAAGCTCATGGTTTGAAACACATGCAATGAAACCTCTCCAAAGATCTTATAATTCCAGTACTGATACCTGATCACTCTTTAGCTTCTTCCATTTAGAAAAAATATGGTAGCTAAGAAAACCATGAAAAAGAATACCATTGCCTAGAGATCTCAGATTTTTAAGTCAGTGCACTGTAATCCAAAAAAGAGCATGTGGAAAGGCATTATTCAGTCTATACCCATATCAGATATTTGCCTGAGAGATTCAATTTCCAGAAATTCCACAGGGTGGAATATGCTGATGACCATCTGTCCATCAACAGTGCTGCTCTGTTAGACCCCGGATTAATCTCCCACCTTCACACCCCAGTTTTCTGCATCTGCCTCACCTTAATTCTTTGCTCTTTTGGGATGCTGTTTGGATACCTGAAATCAACAACCTTCTGTTGCCCATATGCATACTGAGAACAGAGACAATTGTTATAACCCAGCCTAATACAAGCTATACAAGTTTAAAAGCTTCAATTCAGGTGAAGCAATACTAGTTATTTGTTACGGATCAAGGTAATTCTGTTTAAAAGAAATGCTAAGCTGCTTAAGGGAAAGCCATTTACCCTGTGCCTGCCACAAGGGAATTTATAATGTTTGTCTATTTCCTTGTTTTTCTAGAAGCATCCAAGCCCAATTTATAATAGAGAAAATCTCAGCCTAGTTTGACAGTCCAGCACAAGCTGCTCTCCCGAACTGGCCCACCCTGTCCTCCTGGATGGCACAGTACATACCAGGAATTTCATTGTACAGGCAGTCCTGGTACTGAGTGCTGTTTCCGACGCACTGGGAAGAGTCTGGGCTGTGCACCTCGCAGTAGCGGCTGCGGTACTGGATGCCCTCTTCATTGCACAGGCTCCACTCTGACCACTCTGACCAGCCACCTGAAATCCAGGGTCAGGAAAACACACACATGGCATTACCAAGAAGGAAAAGGCTGCTTTGTAGATACCAGATTTCTCCCATGCTGAAGGATCCTAGATCGTGGCCTGGGCCTCTCTCACACATCTATTCTATGGGTCCTTAGTAGATTTAATTTTCTCAGTTCAAGCATTATACCCTGCTTGTCAGGTTGTAGTTCTCTTAATATGGACTAAACCAACCCTTGGTGGACACTGCACAGAACAAAATTGTCTTAAAGGCTCCTATATCAGCTCTCTGGTTAAAGACCTACAAGGAGCAAGGTGGGGCTAAGTTGCACCAGGACCTCCAAGCTCTTGATCTGGCCTCCCAGGGATACCTCAAGCAGCCAGCACAAATCAGAGCATGCACAGAGTTTTGCTGAGGTTCGTAAGGGCAGGAGTCACCCTGCACTGGATCAGAAATAAACAATGGCAGTTCAAAACCAGCACAGATCTAAACCCCATCCTCTGAGTTGTTTTCATGCTGATCTGTTTTCTGTAAACAAAAAGGAAGGACTGTCCCTTCAGCAACTGTACAGTTTGCTGCCTCATGATTCCTTTTGTTTGTCAGATCAACTTCCACATTGAAGAATTGAGCTCCTGTTTTTTCAGTTACTTGAAAGGGATCAACCATTAGCAAAATTTTGCTTGACCAGCACCAGGATGCCAGAGCAAGGGCCAGTGAACAGGAAAAGAGAAAGAACTCTGCACTGCAGTTAACACTGGGATGTCTCTTTATCCCTTGGCTCAACAGACATTAAATAAATGACCAAAAAACCTTTAACTGGTGGTGTTTCTGATTTGTTTTTTAAACATTTTGCAGCTGCACCTTGCTCCCAGCAGCATGGAAGGCAGCTGGAGCGGGGATGAGAAGCGGCTACCTTGGCAGGGGTGTGTGTTGCAGAGGGCCTCCTCGGTGTGCAGCCCGATGCAGATGTCCTCCCCGCTGGACGGAGCCGGGTTGGTGCAGGTCCGCGTGCGCTGATAGTGCCCACCCCCACAGGTGGCTGAGCAGTGAGACCAGGGAGTCCAGCAAGACCACGAGCCTTTCACTGGAGGACATTGAAAAGCAAGCACAGACAGGTAGAGGCCATTGGTTACTCCTCTCACTGGGACAAAGTTGGAGAGCCCCAGTGTCTCACCTTGAACATCCACCCTGCTCACACTAGCAAGCAGTTTCCTGCACCCCAGGGCATTTGGGCCTGACAACAAGAACTTCACATCAAGAGAGTGTACAAATCTACTTTACTCTATGGATGCAGAATGAAATCTATGCAGAAGAAGACTGCATCATAAAGTGCCAAAACCAGAAACTATTCTTTGTTATAATCATTAATGTTCACTGAAATATTCTACTCCATTCTATTCCTTTACTTTTTATAAAACAGCCTTGCTGCTATTATTTTTACTATTATCATTATTATTATTATTATTATTACTAATACTACTGCAACGATTACTATGTTGTTTCCTGAAACTTCATAGCAACAGCAGATTTAATTGGGAAAAAAGTGCTGTAGCACTGAAGTGGAACCTACATGGCACCTTTCTGTGGAAGGCCCAAGTCCTCTAGTTCCAGTGTTCAGGAAACAGAAACTCAGGGACGTTATTTATTGACCCTGCTCATTTCAGGGACATTGGGCTAGGTGACCTTTAAAGGTCCCTTCCAACCAAAACCACTCTATGATCTAAAGCATAACCCTGTAAGAGGTTAATAATAAAACTAGGGAGGGACTTAAGATCCCTGAATCCCCCACCCCCACCCCTTAAACTGCCTGGTTTGCAGGTCCACATGCCATTAATTCAAAAGATAATAACCTGATGACTTAGAGCAAAATAAACCCAGGATTTGTGTATACACATTGAGTGAGGCAGGGAAGGAGGGAGACACAGAGAAATAGTAATCATGCACTCAGAACAGATTGTAAAACATCAGAGTGTCTGAGGGAAGAAAACAGCACAGAAAAAGGGCACAGACATTAGTGAAAAGCCACTGAGAGCTTCCAAAATAGTACTAATAGCTGCCTTTATAGTGCTAGAGTTATTTCCTTTTTATAGGCCATAGAGTGCAATATTTGACACTCCTGCTATGCTCTTGCTGCACATTCTGATCATATCTGCATTTGAATTTTATCTTTGTACTGAGTTTTGGAATCATAATAGTACTACTATAATAGAGCATTTTCAAGTATAGCCCACAAACTGTATTGCCAGAGGTAGATAATTGCTGGAACTGCAAAGAGGCAAGGTAATTTGTGTAAGATCACTTAAATTTACTTTAGCCAGTTATTACAGAGCAAGGAGAAAGATAAGTGAGAGAGAATACAGTAGTCAATGGTCTATTACTACTATTCTGGACCAGGGGTGCAACATAAACATGAGGACAAACTTGAAAACCAGGAAACCAGGCAAGAATACTCCCTGCTGGCTGTGCAGGAAATGGTAACTGATGTCAAGAGTAGATGCCCATCGCAAGAACAATACGTAAGCAGGAGAGGGGGAAGAAACAAGTGTTCACAAGAAGAACCGCCACATCAAGCATCTCTATACAGTATTAAGCCACATTTATTAAGCCTGCCTCCTCATCACAGAGCAGATGCACCATGATGCCCTCCACTGGATGGAGCATCAAACCTTCCTGAAACAAAGGATTGCTACAAGCCACCGTACTACTTCCTCTAGAGGATGTGGCTGTATTACCCTCTGAGCCGAGGTGAAACCTAAGCACTACAGATAACATATGTGGATCATTACAATAGCTTTAAAAAACATAATGAAAAATCCCCCAATTTTAAAAATAATAAAAAAAAAAGGCTGCTTAGAAATACTGATTTTGTGGTTGTTGCTGTTGTTGTTGCTCTACCATTAAGATTTGGGAAAACACCTCTGAATTAAAACACTTCTGAATTTTATGCAGGAAGATGATCATGGTTACCTGGGCAGGGGTGAGGATTGCAGTCTTGGTACTCCATCGCTGACCCCACACAGGGCAAGCCACCATTTTTAGGTTCAGGGTTTGTGCATGTTCTCTTCCTGATCCTAAAGCCCAGCTCACAGTCCCTGGAGCAGGAAGACCAGGCCCCCCAAAAGGACCAGCCCCCATTGATAATCCGTGCAGAGGTCTTACCAGTCTTGAGGAGGTCATCAACAAGAGCTTCAAGGAAAACAAACAAGACACCATAAGATCACAAGCTAATCATTTGTTGGGCTTTTAAAAAGGGGTTCAGCTCATGAACAAAATCAGGATCTATATGCCCTGTAGAATAGTTCCTGTTGAAAGTCCTTGGCAAGAGTTTTTTTCCCCCAAAGCTACAGCTAAGCTCGACAGAAAAATAAATTTGTACCCATACAATTGAGTCTGCTGGTAACCTTGATAAATGACCTCCCTGGGCAGCAAATTGTGGCAATCCAGGCTGTGCCCTCAAGATGCTGCCTTGCATCACAGCAGTCCTGCATGGAACAATCTGAGAGACAGTGCACAAGGAGAGCTCCAGGGAAAAAGAAAAGACACACTGTCCTTAGAACAGCTCTTCTTTACACCCTCATTACTCGCCTGTTGTCTTTAGGGCAGCCTAGCAGGAGCAAGAACAAATCTATACACTGCCATAAGCAAAGAACTCATGACTCTATATACGTGTCACAGGGCTCTCCCCATCCCTGCCACTCTGCAGTGACACCAGTCGTACATGTTGACACTACTGAAGACACAGTCAAGGGCTTCTGTTCCAAGAGCATCCCCCTTGCACCACCACACCTAGGCCTGCCCCATGGTCCCTCAGAGCTGGCAGGACGTACAGTCAGTGTCACACACTGCGGAGCCATCATTGGGGCAGAACCGACTCTCAGTTTTCTTCCTCCCAAACTGCAGCTCGTGGGGGTCTGGCAGCTGGGCCCGGCACGTGTAGCGGAAGCGCTGCTCCTGGCGGGCACCGCTCTGGGTGATGTTCACAGGCATCCATGGGGTCCAGGGTGTGTTCCTGCGCACCTCTGGGCAGCTCTCCGGGTTGCAGGTCTTATATTCCTGGCAAGAAGGAAAACCACTCCATCCTTACTCATTAAACAGCAGCAGCCTAACTGGCAGAGGCTTATTTACACTCCAGAAAATAAGGGTGTTCTCTCTGGATCTCAAACAATCCCCACCCACCTTATCTGACCTCACAGGAACAAGTCAATGCTGGGCACGGCAAAAAATGTGAGTGTGGAGGCAGCGGTGGTGCATAGGTGGACCTCAAGGGTAAACTGTGCTTGCTATTTTTATGTCTCCCTTAGGTTTGTGTTTCTTTGCTGACTCAAAGTCCTGTGGAGCTTCGACGTCTTGGTTCATTATGGGCAGGAAAATAATTCAGGCAATAGACAGTAATAACAGCAAACAAGTTTTCTGCTCTGACCCTGAGATGCTGTTTTCAGGTCAGCCTAGAGGAGCCTCAAGAGGACAAAATATCAGTAAGGTTTATTCCTTGAAAGTTTATAATTTTATTTTTAATATGGGTTTAGAGTAGATCTTCTTACAATTATTTTTGTTTGGTTGGCCTTTCAAACTCTCTAATTAAGGTTATGAACCATTTGTCATCCTTGGTCTAGAGCAGCCATTGAGCACAGATAACATTCTGGCTGGCTGGGAATGGGGGGATTTGAGGGTTTTGCAATTCTCATCACTAATGGGAGGAATTCCAATGACAAACATTTGTGTTCTTGATTTAAAATAACTAAATAAACAACTCCTTTCTGGCAGAGGGGAAGAAATGTAATGCTTCAGGACTTCATGAGTCTAGTGTAAATGCCAAACAGCTTGTGAAGAAATGGGAGGTTCCAGACCAAGTCTGCTCACACTGAAATGAAACCCCACAAAACCAATTAAGACAGTTGCATGAAACCGCTGCTGGAACAGAAAAGGGAAAGTAAAGAGGGCAAATGGGGTGTTGGGACCTGTTGTTTACGTGTTACATGTTACCTGTTACAGGTATGACACTGCAATACATTTCTCTGTACACCAGTCTGCTACCCTAAATCTGCCCTAAATCTTTCCCCTCTGTTTCCAAGTTCATTTCAGCATCCTCTGCACCAAAAACTGAGGACAGCATTTTCTTCTTGCTTGAGAAATAAAACCACAATGGAGAGAGAAGCTAAATACCCCATTCCTCGATGCTACTGTCAATAGGTGCCCCTCATGCAGTATCAGTGAATAATACATACCACAGCACAGCCTGGACATGTGTTTCCATTTTCACAGGACCTCTGTCTTGAATGAATCCCTCCACCACAATTCACGCTACATTTATTCCAAGGTCCCCACGAAGACCAAAAAATCGGTAATGGACATGGACTGTTTTCATTACAGAATCTGAAAAAAGAGAATGCATTGCTCAAAAAACTCCCTGTCAGCACATCTGAGGGACGAAACGGTGTGAGATGCAAGACTGCACAGTGCAGTTGGGTGCAACTGATGCATGCACAGAGAGCCAGCAGAGGCTGGCACAATGTCAGATTAGCAATATCCCTGCACATGGAGAGAAATGTAGCCTTTGTACCAAATGGGAGTGGTTAATCAGGCTGAGCTCAGTGAGGGCGAGATGGTTTGAGTAAATGGTCAAGGTAAGTTTTCTTAAGGGCTCTTCTCAAAACTTTTCTACAAAGACCGAGTCCACGAAAGAGCCCACAAACTGAAGCGGAAATGTCACAAAGAGAGAGTGGATAGTAAATATTCTGAATGGGCTGAATGGTGAGAGTGATCAGTCACAAGTGGCAGATGCTAAACACCTGACAATCTTCTCTTCACAAAATCTGGCTTTTACTGCTGCCCTGACCCTAACAAGCTGGAGTTTGCAACTGGATCCTATATCCTATATATATCTAAAAGCAGGCCCTAAGCGAATGCTGTTTCATGTTTTGTGTCAAAAGTAACTGTAATTTTTTTCAGCTTTTTAAACAATATTGTTCTCAAATTTAATCAGACAGAAATGCAACTGACTCAGAGGTAATCTTTAAACCCAAAAAGGACCATTGTGAATGGACACAAATCAAACCAAACATTAAAATGTCTTGAAACATGGAAGTTAAATGAATTTCTCTTTTTATTCTGAGAAATGCAGAGACATACATCTTAGTGACCACTCAAGGGACAAGCAACAGCCTATTGCCAAGTAGAAGTGGCCTTTAATGAAATGTCAGGCCTGGAAAGAAGTTGGGATGCCTTGAAGCATGTATTTCATAAGGGGCCAAGCTTGAAGAAGCGTTATAGTGCAGATGGCTCTGTAGGTTCAGAAAGTACTGGGTTTTAGTAATTTTGTGTGAATTTTTCATAGTTTAGAGAGGAAAAAAAGATGTTTTTCTGATACCGTGCCCTGCAAACATTCAAGGCTGAATCTGTGAGTTTTGCCTTGAACTGCTTTAGGAGCATCAGCACAAGTAATAGAGACTTGGGAATGGTGCAACTGGCAGTGAAAGCTGCACATACTCAGCTGCCCTTGCAGGGACAGATCAGAATGGAGAGCCTGTGTCTATAAACTCTACAGTGCCAACAGCAGGTGCAGTTTCTCCCTTCAGGGAGGAGGTCAGCCCTCTGTGTGGACAGGAGTACTTGCAAAGGTTTGAAGGCTCTTGCTTGGGTATGAGGGCAGCTCTGAAGTGTCTGATGCTCACAGGCTCACTGAAAGAGAGTGTCCATGCACATAAACAGCCGCATCCCTCCCAGGCTCTGGGGCTGCTTCCGCTCCGTGCATTGAGCCCAACAGCCTCAATCTGCCTTCCCAGCCACCACTTCCAGCTGCCAACACTACAGCCACAGAAATGAACACACACCACCATGGACAACCCTTACCTTTCCTCCCTGCTCTGTCCAACACAGACTCTGCCCCCATACCGTGGTGCGGGATTGCTGCAGGATCGCTGCCGGACCTGGAAGCCGATCCCACAGGAGGTGCTGCATGGGGCCCAGGAAGACCACGGTGTCCAAGCGCCATTTCTATCAAAAAGGGTGAGAGAGAATAGAGTATGGGAGAAGTGTTGAACTCATGGGAGAATTGATTTTCCATTTCAACCAGACTTTGTATCAGGGGTTTTTTTAAAAGGCAGTTTCAAAAGTGCTTAGCAGTGGCCTAACTTTCCTCCCTTTGAAGTCTCTTAAGAATTGCAAGGAAGACAACTAAGCCAATGCTGAATAATTCTGAAAATGTCTCCTAGGATTTTACTGGGCAATAGTGTACTTAGTGCAATTTTCACTGACTATTCCCTCATCATCTTCCCCACATATCATAACCCTGCTCTTCTGACACAACGGCTGATCCCAAAGTTCTGTGTCCGGAACTCTTCTGCACAAAGAGCTCAGGTTTTGAGGATCATGAATGCCAGTTGTGCTGAAGGATGTAAAAAACCTACCCTCTGCAAATTCAGAAGGTACTGATGCTTTAAATCTTTTACAGCAACATCACTGCCAGCTCCCATGTTTTTATCACAAACCTCATAATATTTTGTGTTTTCCTAAAGCCTTCAGCATTGAATCCTATTAAGTGGAAATCTCAAATTTCATTACAAATAACAATAATTGCTTCTAGCTTTCATGGCTGCCTGCAGACGTCACTGTAGTGTGACCTTAAATCTGTAGAAACCAGAGGCAATTAAGAGCTCCGAGGCAGGATCGAGTTTCATGGTTTAATGAGTGATCACATCTCTGCTGAACAGTGGTAACACAGCCTGAAGCCAGAGTGATGTAAAACCCCCTAGTTCACACCTCAGCGCTGGAGACATTGGCAAAGCTCCTGTGAGAGGCTGAGCACAGCACGTGCAGGTGCCTCAAACATGTGCTTACACAGAAGCCAACATTTTCATCTTTAAAATCTTGCATCTATTAAAGCTCACCTTCCTCTTATTTGGCAGCACTGGACCTTGAAGCAGGAGAGGAGGAACCATATCTCATCTATTCTGTGCTGCAGGTTTCATTTCATATGTAGCCAGTGGTAATGCTTGGTCTTATAAAACTGCCTAATCTTGACACTTCAGTGCCTTAAGCCAAAAAATATCTTTTCTGGGGTGTGTTTTTTTATAAAGAAAAACCTTTCTAAACAGTCTAGTCAAAAAACCAACTCAGGTGCTCTGTGACTCTTGAAAGCTAAGCTTGAAAACAGATGTTAATTTTCAAAGCATTTACTGAACTAATAACACTGCTGGCAAGAAATATTTTCTGGCATAGCACCAATCAGGGCAGAGGATGAAAGTTAAAACCCACATTGCCCTTCACAGTTTTTGTATTTTTTATCAACTCTTGCCTGTTCTTGGCAGCTTTATTTCAGAATCCTGATAGATCTTACCTCCCTCCTCTTCTTGTTCTTTCATCCCTCTCCCTCTCTCCCTTCCCCTCTCCCACCCCAAAGTCAAAGAACAAGAAATCCACTCATATAAAAATCCTACTATTCCATATTATTCTGCTATGTTTTAAAACACCTACCATCTCCCCACTCTTTAACCCCAAAGAATGATTATATGTAAAATAATGAAAAGAAAAAAAAATCAAATGGAAGGTTGCTCTTACAGCTGCAAAAAGGGCAAGTAATTTCTACTGAATTTTTACTGAAGAAATCCTGAAAACCCCAACAATTCTCAACATCTATTTGTTTCAGGATTTTTAACAGAAATAAACACACCTTCCACTTTCAGAACTCCAGCTTTTTAATAGAACTCATCTTTAAACATCCTACTCCCTCTTTGCAGAAAGAAATCTCAATGCCATATGAAGTCAATTAAAGGAAATTTGAGGGCTGAAGCGGATGTAGGATGACCAGATGTCCCTATTTTTCAAACCATGCTGTTTTCGTATGTCTTAAGATTGAATAATCTGTTTTTCATCCCGTTCTTAGAAGCTGTTCCTGCCTCTTCTGCCATCAGAGCAGTGCTGAGAAATCCATCCCACTGGCATGTTTTCCATTTGCCACTGACAAAAAAAGCCTGCCTGGGGAAAGCTTTGCTCAGCCCATGGTGGCAGCACAGGGGCAGGAATGTCTGCACACCTTTTGTGCAACACAGCCAATAACTGGAAGGAGAGATGCCAATTAAAACATGAGTATTGCTGAACTTTTGGTGCCAAGTCCAGCACTGATTTCCAGGGATGAGTCAAGAGGCAGCTGTCTTTGATGGAATGAATGTTTATGAAGATAAAGTAGATAAAAACTGTATTGACCCAATATTTACCAAAATCCTGGCTGCCCCCACCCTGATTAAATAGCGCTTACACTACTGCATCATCTTCCCTTGAGTCATGACATGAGGTAGTCTGAGGGTGGTGGGGTGCCACAGACACAAACATGGCTAGGTTTGGGCACCCCACAGGAGGACATTCAGCTTCCATATGGCCAAAGCTGAGCTTCAGGGTCCCGTGGGCAGGCAGCACTTCAGCACGAGCTGAGCTGCCTGTGCTGTTCCAGCGCTGTCCCGGCAGCCGCCTCCCACACCCGCTGGCTGCCAGAGGATGACGTGCTGCTCTCACCTGCCCAGCACACAGACTGTGCTGCAGACAGGTCACAGACTCGCAGAACAAGGCAAACAAGCCTTGCCTGGAGCAAGGCTCAGCCCTGTCCTTACAAGTGTTGTTCTGAAGTAGCTCTGCTTGGTTTTGGCAATGCGGCCTTGGAACCCAAACTCTGAAAAATTATGAGCTTATTGCTTTTTCTAGTCTGCTGTTCATCTGGCTGACAACTGCCTCTGCCTTACCTTCTCCTTTTGGGTCACTACTCATTGTACAGCTGAGGGAAACCAAGGCACAGTGTAGTGTACAGGAATTTGGGGTGCTCATCTTCCAAGAGCCTTGGCTGAGGGCCGTTCACTCACAGCCCTTGGGTTTCTTCATTTTACACTGACTGGACCTCACATACCTCACTTCGGCTGGGATACAATGATGTGCTCACAAGGAAGGATCTAAGCTGTGGACAGACACAAATCTTGTTCCCTTAAGAAGCACAAAAATGTGGGGGTACCTTGAACAGTTTGCAACCTCAATCCTGGCCCCTTCACAGCTGCGACCTCCACAGCGAGGACGAGGACTATCACATGAACGTGACCTACACATACAGGAGCCTGTGCTGTCCCCATCTGAATGCTCACACAGTTGCCATGGGGACCAAGGCCCCAGTCTTCCATTTGTTGTCAGGTTTTTCACCTAATTTTAAGAGGAAAAAAAAAGTAATTAATAGTTAGTTTACATTTCTGGAGACAGGCCCACAATAGAAATGCCAAACAAAGCTGCCAGGGGGATTAGGATGCATCTTAGATGGGAGCTGCCTGTGCTTGTGAGCAGGATTCAAAACACAGGGTTGTTTTCAGACAATGCACATCAATATTTACCCTCCAAATTCCACGCCGCATACCTAACATGTGCACACAAGCACTGAGCCGACCCAGCCAGCACCACACCACGAGCAAGCATCCACCTGCCACACCACACAACCACCACACTCCCTGTTCCACACTGCACAGCTTCAGCTTTTCAAGCAACACCATAGCCAGTACTGATTGACCCCACTCCATCATATTCCAGCCTCTGCAGGGCTTCCTGAAGAGTGTTTTCCAAGTTAATGTTCATATAACCTTGGTGACCAGCTGACACTGGGGCCTCACTGAATTTGGCCCTGTCCGAACCTGCAGTAAGAACTGTCTCCCTTTCTAAACTGAGCTGTAGCCTAAATGGCCATGTGGATGAAGAACAAAAAGTGAAGATGATAGTGACTAGCATTAATGTTGAGGATCACATAGCCACCTAAAGTGCAAGAATTCATCTTAAGATGATTTATAGACCAGACCGCACTGCTATCTGTTCTCTCTGCCCTTTGCTTCATACCTGCACAACCCTGAACAGGCTGGGACTTGACAGCTTCCTGCACACTGTAATGAAGGAAAAATACAGTAGTCCTGGCAGACCAAGAGCATGAGAAACAGAACTATTTCAGGGCTGGTGACAACTCTCCAGTAGACAGGGTGTCAGAGCTTGCTCTCCTGTGTCCTGTTTTAACCAGTGCTTCTAGGGGAGCCTAAAGCTGCAGGCTGGGGGACAAGGTTGCTTGGGCTCTTGCTCCCAAGGCTTTCTGGAGAGGATTTGTGCTACCTGCTTCTCCTGGAATCACTCCTTGCTACTGCTGCTTTCTTTTGCCCACTCCACCAGTACTGAAAAATCCTGCAGCCCAAGACCATGTCTTGAAAGCTTCCCTGAACACCCCTGTCTTGGCATCTCCTCTGCTACTGATTTGAGAAACATGACACAGAAAGGGATTGGTGCTGGTCCTGCCTGTGTGCAGCTACTCCCTTGTAACAACACAGCACTATGATGTACTTCTGCCCTGGTGGCTGCCTCCAGGCTCCCCACGGCTCCCCACCCCATGCCCCAAAGTGCCAGGCCTTGCAAGCAGATGGCACAGATGGTGGCTGCCTGCAAGTGGCTCATGCCCGTGGGGGACCCGTGTGGTGCTGGGTGCTCAGCAGCTTTGGTAAAGCCGCTGGCAAAGGCAACACTGGATTTGGCCTCAGTGCTGCACGCAATGGAGGGTGAAGGAAGGAAGAGGCTAGGCCCCTGGCAAGCAGCCCTGGCCCCAAATCTGAGCCAGCTACCCTGACAAACCCCAAATCTGAGCCAGCTACCCTGACAAACCCCACTGTGCCATGCTTCACTGAGCTCTGCTGCCAGCAGGAGCAGCCTCCTGGGCTGCCCCAGAGGGGGAATGATTGTTCCTGCCTTACAGACAAGTAAACCAAGGCACAGAGGGGCTGTGAGCCTGCTCAGGAGTCATGCAGGGATCCAATCACAGCCATGGGAAGAGTGCTTTCCAGCACTCATCCTCTAAAACATGCTGCTCTGTGCTTATTCTCCAAGATTGGCACTGTGCTAAACACTCAGAATGTACCTCTGGTGACTTGTCATCTTCCCCTCTCACCCATCTACAGCAGCATCAAAAATATGCAGCAGTGGCATTGAAGCAATTTAGATCTGATATTGCACTCATCAGGCTGCAGCTGGGGGTTTCAGGCATCTGCTGTAAGCCTTTGTTTGCAATAGATTATCATGTAGTTGTAAAAATTTGCTCTGGGCTGCAGGTTACAAGGCAAGATGCCCACAGAGGAGATGACTGAGCTTTGTTGTCGTTGAATTTGCTCTTTTAAACATTGTTTAAAAATCAATAGAGTTGGGTTTCTGGAAGTTGGAGGGAGAGAGTCAAAATAAGTACTTTGAGATATTTAATACTAGATTTTTATCTCCTTTTTTTCCTCCTGCCTTACAAAAGTCATACTTCAAGCATTGGATCATTTCTATTAATTTTTGAGCCAGAAAGCCTTGCTGATTCCAGCAGGGAGTTCTTTTCAGAAATCAATGGTATGATATGGCCTGTGGCATCAATTAAAAAAAAAAAGCTAACAAATAATTATTGGCTCTCAAGTGATACTGGGAAACAACCCAAAAATTAAACAAATAAGCAACCATAATCAAAATGCTGAGATTTATAAACATGTCACACTGTGAGTGTGGGAAGTTTTTATACTTAAGAAATTACATATGGATTATTATTCCATCTTTAAATTCACAAAAATATCTTCAAAAAAGCAAACTTGGGAAGTGGGATAAAAACCCATATGCACTGATCTTTTTCAGGAATACCTTTACAAGGCAAATCCTTTGAAGCCTACACAGTGCCCATCAGACAAAGAGGACATCTTAAAAAACACATCTGATCAAATGCCCTTCTCTCACCTGACAATATTGCCAATTCTGGAATTCTTGTCTTTTATAAACTGCCATACTCAAACCAAAGGCCTCATCTTTTTATTTCTTCCTTGTAGAGTCTAAAAGCTCAAGTGCAGGATCTAAAAACTGAGACTGACTACTCCTAATCCCTGCTACCAGGATATTTTCCATGTTTATTCTGATATTACTGGTACAACTAGAAGCATTCCTTATTCTTTCCATTAATCTATTCTTTATCTTAGGATTCAGATATCAACTGCTTATCATTTTGCCAAGTTTTAATTACTTAATCTGGAAATATCCATGTTAGCTGTTTGATGAAAGCTGAAAATTCTTGCAAAGTTTCAGTCAAACTGCTTAAACCATTTATAAAATCAAATCTAGAAGAAAAAGCTGTCTATAAGTAGCAATATTTTCCTTGAAACAAACTAGTGTTCAGAACAAGGAACTGAACTTTATGTCCTTGTAACACCTTTTTGCAATTCCCATGAAAAGCCATTCAAAACTGTCCAGGGTATAAAATCCTTGGGACATGGGAAAAAATTCAGTTTTCAGAGAATCACAGATTTTAATCCCAGCACCCAAAGACTTTTCTGTGCACTGGAGATGCTTCAGTGTGGGGCAGCACAGGATCACCCTGGGCACTGCAGCTTTGAGCAGCTAAGTCCACATGAACTGACAACAGGGTACAAGACACCCAAAAACAGGGTGGGGAAACTGTCATTGATTAGCAAGAAAATGAGGTAGCATGGAACAGATGCAATATGACTAAGATAAGGGTTTGCTGGAAACACACAGTGGGACTGGGCTGAAAACCTGGAAGGAAGATCATTGTTTGGCTCAGAATAAGGAGGATGGTACACTTTACTGGGAATACTCAATTCCTGGCTTGCCAACCCCCCTCAACAGTGACACCATGAGTTTGGCTAATAGGTTATTAGCTAAAGCTAAAGTTCCTTTCCTGCTGGTGGCTCATGTTGGCATCAGAAAGATATCACAAAATAGGATGCGTTTGTTTTTCTAAAATCAAAGTGTACCTCTCTCTCTTCTCCCAAGCCTCACTCCCTTCTCAGTAAAGCACATACAGTCCTGTATCAGGACTCCCAGATAAAACATGGGCACATACATGGAAGAGCAGTTGAGTTTGTGGAATTTGTGTGCTACCATTTCTTAATGTTAAAATGGTTGAAACTGCAACCTCAGTAATGAACCCTTAGGAGATTCTGGATGTTATATAGTAATAACATGCAGCAACCATTACCCAATATATTATGTTAAGACTGCATGATTAAGCCTCTATCTAAAGTCCCTTAATATTAAAGCTAGAGAGTGGGAATCTGTGGCACAATGTAGTGATGTACAAAGATGCTCAGACTAGCTCTGAACAAGCCTGTTTGCACAAGAGCAGCAGTCAAGTTGTGTTAGTGTTGTGGTTGACTCATACAAATGCCTGGCCCATGTAGGATATAATTCAATAATATGCCAGTTCTGGCTTTAAAAGTTGCTGAATGCCAGTCTCTCAGCTGTGCCAGGACATCTGTTTGTGGGCTAGGCTGCAGAAGAACTCACTGACATTAGCTGGGTTAGGAAAAGTTTATTTGGGAGGGGTGCTTTTAATCTACGCCATTTCACACTTGACTGTGATCTCACATACAGCTGTACCAGCACAGCTGAGCGCCTGGTACTCAGCCCAGAAAGCAGGGTGGGAAAAACCAGACTTCTTATGACAGTAACTCATCCAACTGAACTCACTGACAGGTCTTTTGCAGGAATGAAGTTTGGCATTGGGTCATTCCATTTCCCTTCCCTTTCACTGCTCCTCTGCACATGTTGTTCTAGACCTTTGCTTCTGTTGACTATGACCTTCCTCTTGCACTGAATACAAGGAAATACTTGGATATTGCTGATGTAGGTGCTTAAATGGGCCATCCCACTCCACACCAGTGGGAATTTGTTCCAATGAGTGGCAGGGGTTAAAGAAAAAGAAAGCACTTGCACGTGGATTTTAAACAGCTTGGCAGGCTGTCAGTCAAAGAGCACAAGGCTGATATATGTAACAGAATGGAAGCATCTGCACAGAAAATAATCTACAATGGAATGTTAAAACAAATGTAAAACTAGCACCCTAAGAACAGCCAAAGCTCCTGAATATTTTGTGCTGGATTTTTATGACCTTGAAACAATGATCTAGAGTAGTTTGCTCCCTAGTGTGCACCACAGCAGACATGTTCAAACTACAGGATTAACACCTCACACACCTATCAACAGACACAGGCATTAAACAGGACGAGATAACAGCATGGGCAATCAAGAAGCACTGCATTCCAGTTCAACACAGGAGGGTTATAAACACACAAGCCTCTGAATCCAGCAGTGAAAAACTTAAGCCTGCCAAGCTGAGGATGGATTGAAGTAATGACTAATATTTCCTGGGAAAATATCTGAGGAATAAGGAAGATAAGGGGAATAAACATCCCAGCACCTCCAGACAGAAATAGTGTACTGAAGATATAACCCAGCCAGTCTTCTCTCCCTATCTACTGGACTTAGCAGTATTAACATGCTAATTGACGTTAGATAATAACAGTGAACATTAATGACAATTTCTCCTCTATCCTCAATTTATTTAACAAGACTCATTTTTCATCCCCAGCCATCTTGGAGGTACAGTTCAAGCAGCAGGAACTATACTTGGCCAGCCACCCCATGACAGAATCACAGCCAGGAACGGGATATTGTCATCAGAGAAGGGTGGGTGGCTGGGAAAGGAGCTGGAGAGTCAACTCAAACTGATTCAAGATGAGACATTTCTTTTCTACAGGCATCTTTTGCAGACCAGACCAGGAAAAAAGGCCATCTTTTTTGCAATATCATGTAGATTTGGTCTCAGGTCTGATGGAGTCAGTTTAGAACAGCCAGACTTCATCAGGCTGCCACACAGTCACCTTCCTTTCTCCCTTCATACACACATCAGTATATATAAAGTATTTCCACTCCTTCCACTTACTGGGCACTCAGTAATATTTTGGGTCCAAAGGCTCATGTTGGAGCTGTCCTCAATGGTGGTGCATCGCTTCTGCTTGCTATCCCAGCCACAATAAGGGTCTCTGGCTCCCAGGCATTCCCTGCATGTACAAAGACAAAAGATTAAAGCCCTTTAAGACTGTCTAGCTCTAAAGACATATATTCAAGTATAGTCCTCGTATATGACAGCTGTCAACCACACCAAGGCTCAGCAGAAGAAACAATTTCTTTAAGCAGAGGTTTACCTGCTTGGAAGGGGGGAAAATGAATAGAAGGGCGATAGGCCACAAAGCAAATATCACTCATAGAAGCTGTAGATTAAAAATCAGTTCACTCCTCTGCAAGGCCTAGCGAAAGAAAATGACTTTACAAATTTTAGTCAAAGAACACTTGTCATTGAGATATCTTTGTGCCCCCATGTAATCACACAGCAGGCCAAATCTCACACAAGGCAACCTCTGTGACTATGTTTTCTGACACTATGTCCATCCAAAGGGGTTAGACAAGCAGAATTAGCCAATGGACCGGTAATAAAGGCTTTCTATTAGTCTCGGCCTTTGCTGGAACAATGGTTTCATTTATAATCCCAGCATCAAGATGTCAGTTTGGAAAAGTCACAGCAGAACATTATTTCTAAGCTTTTGGCTGCTTTGAACACTGCTGTATTCATTTTCCTCCTGAATCCATATTTACAGGCTAAGTGTGTGTTCCCAACATGTGAGCTGCTAGAGAAAAATATCTGGGGCTATTACTGCCACTAAACAGAGAAGATCAGTCACAGAAGTAGTCTGTACCAATAAAATTCAGCTGTACTGGTCGTTCCCATGAGTTGCTTTCAAATTGTTAATTTTCATT
Organism: Parus major; assembly: GCF_001522545.3. Lineage (NCBI taxonomy): Eukaryota > Metazoa > Chordata > Aves > Passeriformes > Paridae > Parus > Parus major. The sequence goes on from NC_031776.1 coordinate 26,778,145, forward strand.
AAGAAAACATAAAGGTACAAGCCACATCATGCATGTATTAGTAAAAGACAAAGAGAGGACTAAACCTAAAAAGATTCACAACACTCTTTTTAATCCCTGTGATCCATTCTCTTCTATCACATAGAAGGCTGATAAGATCTTTCAAAAAATCCCAAATGACTTGAAAACTGTCAATTAGACAGCAACCAGGGACTGAGGGGAAAGATTCAGTTCAGGAAGCTAAACAGGAGAGTAACAAAATGTATTCTAAGGCAAGGTATCAGTATGATTAACAAAACATTAAAAAAAACCCCAAACCCACAAACATCAAATGCAATGAGAATTCAACTGTTCCCTTACAGAAATCTTTGAAATCCTATTAGCCTGTAATCAGCTGCAAATAAAAAAGTCACTCACACACAGCTGAGAACACTCTATTAGTCTGTACTGACTCCACAGTGATTCGTCCCAAAGCAAACCCCAGATTGTTTTGATGTCTGGTACCCATTGCTTTATATATATATATATATCTATACACAGACACATTTATATTTTAATTATGAGTTTCCAGTCTTCTCTGCTCCTACATTTCCTCTGCTAAAGATTTTTGAGTTGTAATGAACCTAACTTCTTTTTCATGCTTTAGGAAGGTAGTTACAATGACTGTCTTTACTGTATTTTTCCTTCAGATGCTTCAGCACACCAAGGAAAAGGCAAAGATCATTTTACCCCAGCCCCAGGCAACAGAACATCAAATATTTACCTAGAAAATGACTTGGGATCCTCAGTCCAAGGACACAGAAGGGACATGTGCTGCTTTGCTCGTTACTTTGGCTAAGGACCCCTGCCCCACTGTTTTGGCAACCTGCACCACCCTCACCCACGAAGTGGGGCTGCTGCCACATCCAGAGCTGCCTTTGCTGTCCAGCAGCCCCCCAGCAAGGGCAGCACCCAGTTCAATACAGACCAGACCCTGGGGCATCTGCCCACACTCTTGACAACTTGGCACCTCGGGAGGAAACTGCAGTTTCTAAAAAGGAGAAAAAGAAAAGCATTGTGGGGAGTGGGGAGGGCACTGCTTTTCATCAGAGAGCCTTTTGGTCAGGCTTTCAGACCCTGACACCACATACACTATTGTTTTCAATTGCATGAAGCCATTTTGCTGGGCACCCAGCGAGTTGAGAGAGGTCATTGTAATTCATAACAGGGAAGGCTGTTGCGAGCATCACCCTATTATGATACACATTTTCTCTGAATTTAATTTATAGGAAAACATGTGCTGCAAAAATTCAGGAAATAATCTCCATATGTTCTGTGCTTCAGCCCTCAGCCACTCTGCAGGCTGCAGCATACCCCAGTTAGGCACTGACCAATTTGCTGTCGCTAGCATAATGTATGTCATGGAGCTAATGTGCTGCTCTTGGCTGGGAGCAGCCGGCTCTGGATCCCTAACAGAGCACTCACTGAACCACAGCCTGTGCTCCCCTGCCACTGCCATGGCCTGCAGCTGATGGGCCAGCAGGAACCCAGCTGCACAGCCACCAGCAGAACATGGTGATGGGCTCTGGGAAATGCTGGGCACAGCAGAACATGGTGATGGGCTCTGGGAAATGCTGGGCA